>NC_069503.1:780355414-780473286 GCF_027579735.1 Bombina bombina
AGTCAGATTCTGCATGCCGCTGCCCCCCCATAAAAAAGCACAATTAAAACAATAAAAGTTTTCACTTAGCTGCTCTGATTCAGGGCCCCCTTGCACATGCTGGCTGCTATCTTCTGGCTGCTGCCTGAGATGCTCCTCCCAAACACACAGTTCTTAGTGTGCGAGTGTCACGTGACAGCTGGCTCCCGCACACTAAGAGCTGTGCGATAAGGAAGGCAATGGGCTGGCCTGTAGGTGGCGCTACAGTCAATGCAGGCTGAAAGTGGAAAAAGCTATTGCCTATACTTCTATCTATCGCACGTGCGATAGATAGAAATATAGGCAAAACAGCCCTTTCCACTTTCAGCCTTAAGAATTAAAAACTGCAGTTTTAATGTTTTTTTTACTCAAAACTGCAGTGGAGCCTGCAAGATTGTTTTATTTTATCAACAATAAAGTTTTAAAAATGTATTTATTTATTTTTATTTCTAACTTTTTTTTTTTTTTTCATTAGGGGTCAGGGGGTTCCAGGGGTCAGGGGTTCCAGGGGTCAGTCAGGGGGTTCACGTGCTCAAGTGCTCCTATAGAGGAGCCTCCACTGGTGAAATCTACAGTGCTTGAAAGCCCACAGGTAATTTAATAAATCAAAAACCAGAACTGACATGACATGATCAGGAATAGGCATTTATTCTCCTTTTCCACACAAAAAGCATTAGGTAGAAAGTTCTTAAAAAACAATAAGAAGGTACCATATTGCGTAATCCATATTAAGAAAGTGATGCTTGTTTAACAAATAATGTACTCACAAAATGAATATCACTCTATTGTGCTAGTAGAAACAGGCTGGGCTCTCAACAGTGGACTAGCTCACTGATCATCCGATCTCAGGAACCATCCGGTTCATCACCAATCACCTAACTACATTCCTGAAAGACTGCATACACTATAAGGGATCATCCACTAAGAGGGTTTAGACCATGAATGCAGTTTCCTGTGCCCCTCTAGTTTGCGTTAAACTAGGTTTGACCCTAATTTGAAAGTCTCCTCAGCTATGGGGTCACATTAATCTGAGCATAAGCATATTAGTAAAAGAATTGTTGCTCCCATAAAACCTTCATTTAATTTTGTGTTCGTTTTAATTACAGAAACATTCACAGTATGTGAGAATAAAGCATTAATTTCACCTGAAAGGCTTTTTTCCTCATGAAGTCAAATTTTGTTCCACCAATTTGAGATGATACAGTAAAATTACATGTTGTTAGACTTGGGCTGCAACGAAAAATCTGTTTCAGCAAATCTGTCTTAAGGAATATTCTTAAAAATTATTTTTTTCTGAATATTTGTCTGTTGCACTATTTGGTATTGTTTTGAAACTAATACTGATAATTTGGTAACATTTAAAAAAATGTTTGTGAAACAAATGTAAATGTTCCTTTGCTATAGGGGAAAAAGTTCACCTGTAGCCTTTTACTTACCTATAACCTGCTTGGGAAGCCTTCTTCACAGAGCCCAGGAGGCTAAGCATGGTGGACCACAGAGCCTGCACTAAATGACCTTCTTCTTTAGCTTCTTATTTCAAAATGATCTATTAGCGCAGCCATGGACTCTGTGAAGAAGGCTCGGGATTAGCGCAGCTCTACAGCTTGTTATATTTTAACTTAAAAATCTAATTTAAAAGAAATGAATGCATACTATAATTTCATTAGCATATTTTGTCTTTCTTTATAATTAGTTCATTCAAATATATGTTTTGTGAAAACAAAATGAATATCACTATTTTTGTTACAATTATGCATTTTGTAAACAAACAAATGCACATGCCTAAATCTTGTATTTATGTCTTTCAATAAGAAAGAAATATTCAGGTAGATTACGAGTTGTGCGTTCGTGTTATAGCACTGAAAAAAAAATGTCATTTCAGGGTTAAAACAGCAACGCAGCCATTACAAGTCTTGTCGGTATAGCTGTACCGCAAGCCTTTTAGCCTGTAACGCAACGTCAGTCACGCACTCGTAAAAATTAAAAAAATTTCATGGGATTTCCATAGCGCAGCCATTACGAGTTTTGCGGTGAGGCTAAAAAGCTTGTGTTACACCCTAAATACGAGACAGGAACAATCCCTAATTACAGATTTGAGATTGATGTGGGACATTGTGGCCTTTGAGAAGTATATTGAAAATAATAGAATACCTAGGGGGCTTAGTATAAAAAAGTATCCCTCTTTTCAATTTGAAGATAATGGGGGGTAGTTATCAAGCCGTCAACCTCAAATACGCTGGAATTCCGCAGCGTATTTGTGGCGAGGCTGATTCGCTTTAGTTATCAAAGGCTCGAGACCGGCAAAAGTAGAATTTTGTGACGTAAGCTTCGATCCGCCGGACTCAGTCCGACACAGATCGATTCTTACGTCACTCCAGATGTTCCGCACACAAGTGCGGCTCATTCTCACTACTTTTGCTAGCTATCAAAAAACTAGCAGGTACGCTCGGCACTTTTACGGCCCAGCGTACCTGGTTTTCAATCCGCCACCCCTGGAGGCGGCGGATCCCATAGGAATCAATGGGAGTCTGACCATAGCGAAAGTACAAGTTCGCTGCTGACAGACATCCCATTGATTTCTATGGGAGCTGTCTACACCTAACACCCTAACATGTACCCGAGTCTAAACACCGCTAATCTGACCCCCCCTACACCGCCGCAACTAAATAAAGTTATTACCCCCTAAACCGCCGCTCCCGGAGCCCACCGCAAGCTACTCTATACATATTAACCCCTAAACCGCCGCTCCCAGAGCCCACCGCAACTATAATAAATGTATTAACCCCTAAACCGCCGCTCCCTGAACCCGCCGCAACCTATATTAAATGTATTAACCCCTATCCTGCCCCCCCTACACCGTCGCCACCTATAATAAATTTATTAACCCCTATCCTGCCCCCCACTACGCCGCCGCCACTGTAATAAAATTATTAACCCCTAAACCTAAACCTAAGTCTAACCCTAACGCCCCCTAACTTAAATATTAATTAAATAAATCTAAATAAATTAACTCTTATTAACTAAATGAATCCTATTTAAAACTAAATACTTACCTTTAAAATAAACCCTAATATAGCTACAATATAAATAATAATTATATTCTAGCTATCTTAGGATTTATTTTTATTTTACAGGTACCTTTCAATTTATTTTAACCATGTACAATAACTATTAAATAGTTATTAACTATTTAATAGCTTACCTAGCTAAAATAAAGAGAAATGTACCTGTGAAATAAATCCTAACCTAAGTTACAATTACACCTAACACTACACTATACTTTAATAAATTATTCCTATTTAAAAATAAATACTTACCTGTAAAATAAACCCTAAGATAGCTACAATGTAATTAATACTTATATTATAGCTATCTTAGGATTTATATTTATTTTACAGGTAACTTTGTATTTATTTTAGCTAGTTATAATAGTTATTAAATAGTTATTAACTATTTAATAACTACCTAGCTAAAAGAAATACAAAATTACCTGTAAAATAAATCCTAACTTAAGTTACAATTAAACCTAATACTACACTATCATTAAATTAACTAAATAAACTACCTACAAATAACTACAATGAAATACAATTACATAAACTAACTAAAGTACAAAAAATAAAAAAAGCTAAGTTACAAAAAATAAAAAATTAAGTTACAAACATGTTAAAAATATTACAACAATTTTAAGCTACTTACACCTAATCTAAGCTCCCTAATAAAATAACAAACCCCCCCAAAATAAAAAAAATCCCTACCCTATTCTAAATTACATAAATTTCAAAGCTCTTTTACCTTACCAGCCCTTAAAAGGGCCATTTGTGGGGGCATGCCCCAAAAAGTTCAGCTCTTTTGCCTGTAAAAGAAAAATACAACCCCCCCCAACATTAAAACCCACCACCCACATACCCCTAATCTAACCCAAACCCCCCTGACAAAAACCTAACACTAATCCCCTGAAGATCATCCTACCTTGAGTCGTCTTCACTCAGCCGAGCCACCGATGGAACTGAAGAGGACATCCGGAGCGGAAGAAGTTAATCCTCCAAGCGGCGCTGAAGAAATCTTCCATCCGATGAAGTCATCATCCAGGCGGCGCTGAAGAAGTCTTCGATCCGGCCGATGTCATCTTCAAAGAGGCGCTGAAGAGGTCTTCTATCCGGGCGAAGTCATCTTCCAAGCCGGGTCTTGAATCTTCCTTCCGCCGACGCGGAACCACCTTCTTCACCGACGGACTACGACGAATGACGGCTCCTTTAAGGGACGTCATCCAAGATGGCGTCCCCTCAATTCCGATTGGCTGATAGGATTCTATCAGCCAATCGGAATTAAGGTAGGAAAAATCTGATTGGCTGATGGAATCCAATCAGCCAATAGAATGCGAGCTCAATCTGATTGGCTGATTGGATCAGCCAATCGGATTGAACTTGAATCTGATTGGCTGATTCCATCAGCCAATCAGATTTTCCTACCTTAATTCCGATTGGCTGATAGAATCCTATCAGCCAATCGGAATTGAGGGGACGCCATCTTGGATGACGTCCCTTAAAGGAGCCGTCATTCGTCGTAGTCCGTCGGTGAAGAAGGTGGTTCCGCGTCGGCGGAAGGAAGATTCAAGACCCGGCTTGGAAGATGACTTCGCCCGGATAGAAGACCTCTTCAGCGCCTCTTTGAAGATGACATCGGCCGGATCGAAGACTTCTTCAGCGCCGCCTGGATGATGACTTCATCGGATGGAAGATTTCTTCAGCGCCGCTTGGAGGATTAACTTCTTCCGCTCCGGATGTCCTCTTCAGTTCCATCGGTGGCTCGGCTGAGTGAAGACGACTCAAGGTAGGATGATCTTCAGGGGATTAGTGTTAGGTTTTTGTAAGGGGGGTTTGGGTTAGCTTCGGGGTATGTGGGTGGTGGGTTTTAATGTTGGGGGGGGGGTGTATTTTTCTTTTACAGGCAAAAGAGCTGAACTTTTTGGGGCATGCCCCCACAAATGGCCCTTTTAAGGGCTGGTAAGGTAAAAGAGCTTTGAAATTTATGTAATTTAGAATAGGGTAGGGATTTTTTTTATTTTGGGGGGGTTTGTTATTTTATTAGGGGGCTTAGATTAGGTGTAAGTAGCTTAAAATTGTTGTAATATTTTTAATATGTTTGTAACTTAATTTTTTATTTTTTGTAACTTAGCTTTTTTTATTTTTTGTACTTTGGTTAGTTTATGTAATTGTATTTCATTGTAGTTATTTGTAGGTAGTTTATTTAGTTAATTTAATGATAGTGTAGTATTAGGTTTAATTGTAACTTAAGTTAGGATTTATTTTACAGGTAATTTTGTATTTCTTTTAGCTAGGTAGTTATTAAATAGTTAATAACTATTTAATAACTATTCTAACTAGCTAAAATAAATACAAAGTTACCTGTAAACTAAATATGAATCCTAAGATAGCTATAATATAAGTATTAATTACATTGTAGCTATCTTAGGGTTTATTTTACAGGTAAGTATTTATTTTTAAATAGGAATAATTTATTAAAGTATAGTGTAGTGTTAGGTGTAATTGTAACTTAGGTTAGGATTTATTTCACAGGTAAATTTCTCTTTATTTTAGCTAGGTAAGCTATTAAATAGTTAATAACTATTTAATAGTTATTGTACATGGTTAAAATAAATTGAAAGGTACCTGTAAAATAAATATAAATCCTAAGATAGCTAGAATATAATTATTATTTATATTGTAGCTATATTAGGGTTTATTTTATAAGTAAGTATTTAGTTTTAAATAGGATTCATTTAGTTAATAAGAGTTAATTTATTTAGATGTATTTAATTAATATTTAAGTTAGGGGGGCGTTATAGTTAGGGTTAGACTTAGGTTTAGGGGTTAATCATTTTATTACAGTGGCGGCGGCGTAGTGGGGGGCAGGATAGGGGTTAATAAATTTATTATAGGTTGCGGCGGGTTCATGGAGCGGCGGTTTAGGGGTTAAACTATTTATTTAGTTGCGGAGAGGTGCGGGATCAGCAGGATAGGGGTTAATAATTTTATAATAGAGGGCGACGGTATAGGGGGGGCAGGATAGGGGTTACTAGGTATAATGTAGGTGGCAGCGGTGTCCGGGAGCGGCGGTTTAGGGGTTAATACATTTATAAGAGTTGCGGCAGGGTCTAGGAGTTAGATTCAATGTTTTCTTACAGCGCTGAAAGTGTGGACCTATAGCTCCTGTCTATAGTGGGTCCCCAGGTGCCCACTTTTAGAAAATATGTGTCAAAACGTGGTTTAGAAAGGAGCGCCAAATCTTGGCGAGGTCTGGTGCGGTATAGGTGTGAAAATATGGTATTCTGTCTGAGAAATTGTATAGCGCTATAGCTCAGCTACAATTATGGTAGTTGTGCTGTATAGATGTGTAGGTTTTGATATCTAGATATAAGATCTAAGAGTGGCACAGTTGATACATAAAAGCATTTAATACATATTAAACATATAAAACAAGGGTGTCGTTTAAAATATATTTTAACAGAACGGCAAGAAATAATGTGTAAAAACACATAAACACATAAATATCTATAAAAACACGCGTGTTTTGCTTTTTAGCTGTATGTATAATGTCTCATAAAATTCGTCTCATATATAGTTGTGTTGGCATAAATCTGAAAATAATAAACAATAAAAAATAATAAAAAACAATGAAAAGTAAATAATGTCCAATAATCCCTTCTCAAAGTTAAGAGATATATAAAAAAAGGTTAAGTAGTGTCCAAAAATCCCTTCTCAAAGTTAAGAGATATAAATAGATTTTCACATGTGTATCCAAAAAATAAACTGTCCAAATTTAAGTGTTGTCCAAAAACGTGGTATAAATGAATAGTGCAAATCCAGCAGATTCAAAAGTTCTATTAAAAAAGCTTTGCAAAAAACATTTCAAAGAGACATTTGAAAAACATCAAAATGAAGGTAGAAAAAAAGGTCTATCAAAATATGGTGACAAAGAATAATCCGTGAAGTCAATCCAAAATAGTGATAAAAATAAGTCCAAAAAAGATGTAAAATATCCAAAAGATAAAAAACAAAAAATAAATGATTAGTATGTGCACAAACTAGTGAGAGTGATCCCAAAAAGGGGGCTTATGTGGAGGGGTTATGTTTCCATGTAGAAAAATTATTTGCTGTATAAAAATAAAAAATAAAAAATAAAATTAAGCAAAAATACAAAAATATAAATAAAAATAATCCTAGGGAATCTTCAAACCCTGAAAATAAAAGATAATAACAATAGTGTAATACTGTATTATAATTCAACAATCAAGGAATAAATAGCTCACCATAGCTCTGTCAACGCGTTTCGGCCCTCAAGAGAGGCCTTTATCAAGACTATAGTATGGTGTGGGTGAGCTGAAGACTTTATACCTTTCTCTAACCAATCAAATTGCATTGAAATTGCGCCAAATTTTTGCGCCAAAATTTCGCGCCAAAAATGTGGTACCAGAAGTGTTGAGCCGGAAGTGCTCATCTGTATAAAAAAAAAAAAAAAAAAAAAAAAATTAAAATAAAAAAAGTTCACATTTGTCTCTGTATCATTTAGATAAGGCTTTTATTTAGAGTTTGTCTATGTCTATGTTTATTAAACATTGTCTATGTGTTCCTAATGTGTTTATTCGTGTTATGTGCCTTAGTAGTTAGCTGTGGGGTCAAATGTTATGGTTTGCCGGTGTTTTTTTTAACCGGAAATGGCCGCTGAGATGTAAACATCCGGTTAAGCTATATCGGATGTTATGGGTGAGGCGGAAGTGGTATTTACTCTGTACCAATCAGATCCGGAGGGGCAGAAAGCAGTTATCCCACATGTAGAGCCAGTTTTACAACTTGGCATGAAATATATGACAAAATACCGGTACGTTTCTGAACCGGAAGTAGCCGGAAAAAGTAAGATACTTTAACATCCGGTAAGATTGAGCCGGATGTTGCACCTTACCGGTCAAACATAGACAATGTTTAATAAACATAGACATAGACAAACTCTAAATAAAAGCCTTATCTAAATGATACAGAGACAAATGTGAACTTTTTTTATTTTAATTTTTTTTTTTTTTTTTTTTTTTTTTTTTATACAGATGAGCACTTCCGGCTCAACACTTCCGGTACCACATTTTTGGCGCGAAATTTTGGCGCGAAATTTTGGCGCAAAAATTTGGCGCAATTTCAATGCAATTTGATTGGTTAGAGAAAGGTATAAAGTCTTCAGCTCACCCACACCATACTATAGTCTTGATAAAGGCCTCTCTTGAGGGCCGAAACGCGTTGACAGAGCTATGGTGAGCTATTTATTCCTTGATTGTTGAATTATAATACAGTATTACACTATTGTTATTATCTTTTATTTTCAGGGTTTGAAGATTCCCTAGGATTATTTTTATTTATATTTTTGTATTTTTGCTTAATTTTATTTTTTATTTTTTATTTTTATACAGCAAATAATTTTTCTACATGGAAACATAACCCCTCCACATAAGCCCCCTTTTTGGGATCACTCTCACTAGTTTGTGCACATACTAATCATTTATTTTTTGTTTTTTATCTTTTGGATATTTTACATCTTTTTTGGACTTATTTTTATCACTATTTTGGATTGACTTCACGGATTATTCTTTGTCACCATATTTTGATAGACCTTTTTTTCTACCTTCATTTTGATGTTTTTCAAATGTCTCTTTGAAATGTTTTTTGCAAAGCTTTTTTAATAGAACTTTTGAATCTGCTGGATTTGCACTATTCATTTATACCACGTTTTTGGACAACACTTAAATTTGGACAGTTTATTTTTTGGATACACATGTGAAAATCTATTTATATCTCTTAACTTTGAGAAGGGATTTTTGGACACTACTTAACCTTTTTTTATATATCTCTTAACTTTGAGAAGGGATTATTGGACATTATTTACTTTTCATTGTTTTTTATTATTTTTTATTGTTTATTATTTTCAGATTTATGCCAACACAACTATATATGAGACGAATTTTATGAGACATTATACATACAGCTAAAAAGCAAAACACGCGTGTTTTTATAGATATTTATGTGTTTATGTGTTTTTACACATTATTTCTTGCCGTTCTGTTAAAATATATTTTAAACGACACCCTTGTTTTATATGTTTAATATGTATTAAATGCTTTTATGTATCAACTGTGCCACTCTTAGATCTTATATCTAGATATCAAAACCTACACATCTATACAGCACAACTACCATAATTGTAGCTGAGCTATAGCGCTATACAATTTCTCAGACAGAATACCATATTTTCACACCTATACCGCACCAGACCTCGCCAAGATTTGGCGCTCCTTTCTAAACCACGTTTTGACACATATTTTCTAAAAGTGGGCACCTGGGGACCCACTATAGACAGGAGCTATAGGTCCACACTTTCAGCGCTGTAAGAAAACATTGAATCTATCATCTAATCTTCCCCACATATCTTTCAGCTGCAGAAAGGGTAACACGAGTGTCATCCCATAACCATAATAATAATGAATTTCACTAAATCATTAAGGAAAGAAATCACCCTAGAGATTAATGACACATCGATGTCTATAAATCAGGAGGGAACAGGGCGAATCGATTACACATCCATATTCAAAAATTTAGAGAGGCTGCTAATTCAAGAAGTGAAATATAAGGCTGAAATTATATTCTTAAGGAAATGTCTAGAATTAAACATCATCCCGAAAGGGCTGCTAATCAAAAAAGAATGTGCATTTCAATCAGATAACCCAGAGTTTATTAACAAATGGGGTAACATACTTATCACAGCATCAAAGTCCCTCATGGAAGCCATCATCGAACATAGAGAATCTATCCTGAAACAGGTAGATATAGAGATAAAAACAAATGAAGATGATCTGATTGGACCAGAAGGCCAATTAATAGAAACCACAGAGATTCTAGAGAAAAAAGAACACCTAGATAAGAAAATATCGAAAATTAGAGAGGACATCACAAACAAAAAAAGTAAGAAATTGAACAGAGAACTAAACCTCATCAGAAACAAGGACACTAATGAAAACAACACCATTGAGGACAACAACATGGAAACCCCTTGCCCCGATAACTCGAACCAAAGACCATCAGCTAACGAAGAAGAATGGACAACAGTTTCCTACAAAAAGAACAGACAAAAACCGAGATTCCACAATAGAGGGGAACATACTTATGAATATGAACCACATACCCCAAAAGATAAAAACAATGAATATGGACAAAGACAATATAACAACTACCAGAGGTGGAACCCGGAAAGACGCAACCAAGCATATGGCAATGAGGGTCAATGGGGATACCACTATCGTCCAAATGGAGTAATGAATCACAGGAATAACCGAAAAGAGGATCCTTTTCTTCACAAGGAATCAGACTACCATCATTCCCAAAGACCACATCAGTTTAAGGAAGGTTTCAACTCTCCAAGGTGGAATTTCAATGAAAAATTCACATATAGAAGAAACCAATATCCAAGATGGAGAAACTATGATAGACCATACTACAGAAGGGACTATGACCAACAACATTACAGGAGACAACACAACTTTGGATATGAGGAGCAAATGCACACACCAAATAGAACTTACGAGAATAAATTTCAGCCCAACCACACCAACTACTCCCACAATTCCTATCACAATAGGATGGAACATAACTTCAGAATGGAACATCAAGGGTATAGAAATACACCCAACACCAACAGGTCGAAGCCAAGTGACAACAAAGAAAACCGGGCAAACAAACAAGTCGACCAAAGACAGTTAAACCCTACATCCACTAACATTATTTCTAACGTCAACCACAATGACGTTCCCACAGCCTCCAATTCCAGTCATTTTTTAGTGAATCACCAATTGACGACCAAAGAACTAGAAAGAACCTCCATAAAGAGGAAGAATTCCAACACAGACGAATTCCAACACCCTATGGAAAAAAGAATAAGCACAGAGGAAAGAGGGGCGGAAGGAGAATAAATGGCAAAATTGAGAAAGAACATACAAACAGTCCAGAGAATGAAGTGAATACCAAGGGAATATACAACCTCAGCTCTATTACTCTAACGGACAAAGAAAAATCTATTTTAAGCTACGGCCTCTCCTTTGCCCCATCCAAAGGCCTCAACAAATTTGACACATTTGTCAACATCAAACAATTCACAAGAAAGCTAACACTGAAACGGCATTTTATGAAGTCACCTCTCGAATATGACAATAGACCCACAGATTCATACCAACACACTGACTTAAAACCCAATTCATCCTTCTACCCTACATCCAGCAAGGGCAACGCCATCGAAATCTTTGAGACGATGGTATGCAACGACTTGAAGAAAATCAGTCACAATCAACTAATGAAACACAAACAAAATCTATCTAAGAGCCAGATGCTAACCATCAAAGCACTGGAAAAGAACAGAAACTTAGTGATCAAACCCGCCGACAAGGGGGGCGGCATAGTAGTCCTGGATAAAGAAGACTACTACACAGAATGCAGACGAATCTTGTCAGACACCAAGACCTACGAAATTATGAGGAACAACCCCACAGATGGTTTCAAGAAGGAAATGGACAGGATTCTAGGAGAGGCACATAACAACAAAATACTGAACCATAAAGAATTCAGATACATAAGCGTGGAGCATCCCATCACTCCCGTCTTCTACTACCTCCCGAAAATCCATAAGACCCTCCACAACCCTCCGGGAAGACCCATCATATCCGGCATAGGGTCTCTAACCAGTAATCTGTCTGAATATCTAGATAAGAACTTACAGAAATATGTGACACAACTACCATCGTACGTGAGAGATTCCACACAGATTCTGAACAGTCTGGAGAATACAGAATGGAAAGAGAACTACCTACTCGCCACCTGTGACGTCACCTCCCTATATACCTGCATACCACACAAAGGAGGTCGAGAAGCTGTAGAGTACTTTCTCAAGAAGGACCACACAGTGCCGGCACTACAGAAGACATTCATTCTGGAAGGGATTAACTATATTCTAACGCACAACTATTTCCACCACGATGGGAAATTTTATAGACAGCTGTGCGGCACCGCCATGGGGACTAGGTTCGCGCCGAGCTATGCGAACCTTTACATGGGCAAATGGGAACACATATTTTGGGAGTCGTGCCCAGCCGGCGCGGACCTAGTCTCCTACTACAGGTACATAGATGACATCCTCCTGATATGGAAAGGCTCCAAAGAAGATTTAGAACACACTATAAGGGTTATGAATAACAACACCAACAACCTGAAATTTACCTACGAGATCAGTGACAAGGAAATCACATTCCTCGATCTAAAAATTACCATCAAAAATGGGAAACTTCAGACTTCAACATTTTTTAAACCTGTGGATTGTAACAACTATGTCCACAGGGACAGCTGCCATCATTTCAAATGGAAGGAGAATATACCAAAGGGACAGTTACTAAGATTGAAAAAGAACTGTTCGGACCCCATTTTATGGGAAACCCAGGCGGAAGAACTGAAAAAACGCTTTCTTGAGAGAGGATATGAAGAGGAAAAACTCCACAAAGATATAGAAGAAGTCAGGCAAAAGGATCGCAAGGAACTTCTCAAGTATAAAGACAAGAGAATTAGGAGAGACATGAACACCGACTCCATAGAGGTTGCCTTTATCACGCAGTACAGCGAAAACAGGAGAACCATCGAGAAAATAATAGAAAAGCACTGGCATCTACTGAAGGATGACGACACAATTGGCGAAACACTCATCAACAGACCGAAATTTATCTATAGAAAATCAGATAACCTTAAGAACATTCTATCTCCTAGCATTCCACGCCCAACAACACCTCAGACGAGAGATATATCCGGGAAACCCATAAAAGGTTTTTTCCCATGCCCGAGCTGCAAGGCGTGTAAGAGAGGCTTGAAAATCAAAAACTTTTCACCGCACAACTCCAGTATCAAACATGAAATAAAGGATCTGATCAGATGCAGCAGCAAGGGGGTAATTTACATAATACAATGCAAATGTGGACTACAATACGTCGGACAAACCTCGAGATGCCTAAAAGACAGAATACGGGAACATGTGCTACAGATTGAACATGGCAGCACAGACACCGCACTGTATAGACACTTTTCTATTAAACACAAAGGAAACATCAAGGATCTAAACTTCTATGGTATCCAGATAGTAAAGCCTAATTGGAGGGGAGGCAACTATGAAAAGAAGCTCCTAATCGCGGAATCCAGATGGATATTTGAGCTGGATTGTCTCTACCCGAAGGGTCTGAACAACAAGGAAGACCTCTCACATCTTTTAAGCTTGAAACACACATAAATTTGACTTCTGAATATCTATTCGGAAAACACAGCTGCCCTCATACAGAAGGAAAACAATAAAGAAAACATAACGAGGTCAATATATGACACGACAAGAACAAAATATATCTAATGAAGATGTCCTGCATAGATCCACACAAAGATCTATATTAGGATCTCTAAAGCCAATCTAATCATCTTTATTTTTATTGCTCTACTCAAATAGCCATAAGATGAGTTCCAACAAACCTTATTACACATACAGAGAGACTATATAGATGCCAATAACATTAACAAGATATGATCCCCTAATATGTCAACAGCATATGAGATGCCAATAATATTAACAAGATATGATCCCATAATATGTCAACAGCATAAGAGACACTTGACTTAGCAACCTCTCCATCTGGGAAATATCTAACAGAATAAGTTAGAAAGTAACCGAAGCCTGACTCTTCATAAGAATATAAACACAATTTAAAATGTGTATAGAGGTAACATAATCCCAATACCAACAACATGATTACACCTCATAACAAATTTAAATTCACAATTCCCCAAAAGACAACTAATCAATTAGATCGATAAAAGTACCCATTGATCTCACAATCTACATAAATACATTCATATACTTGTATGAGACAAGTTTCCTTCATATCCACATCAGATTTCAAAAAACTCCTATCATAGTGCGCACATGGTTAACTAATTTTTATACCAGGCACATTTAGATAGAAAATAAGACTTCCAATACCCAATATTGCACATGACAAAAAGAGAATACAGGTTGATACAAATGTACTCCTTCTATAGATTTTCTAACCAATCATAGATGCATTGTAAAAAAGTTTTTCTTTATACTACATATCTTTTATATTTTTATCCTAAAAAGTTTTTTAGAAAATTTCCAAAAGTTCCTTTAAGGTTTTTAGATCTCTATTTATTAGATTATGTATTTTTCAATATATATATATATTTTCCAATATATATAAACTGTGTATTTTACAATATACACTCTCTGTACCGTGATTCCTACATTGATTTTGTTCACTAGACAAATACCAAGGTTAACACTTTTTGTCCCTTTGAATTTGAATAGGCTAGGATACACACCACTTCCGGTTTAACCATGACCGGTAAGGTGCAACATCCAGCTCAATCTTACCGGATGTTAAAGTATCTTACTTTTTCCGGCTACTTCCGGTTCAGAAACGTACCGGTATTTTGTCATATATTTCATGCCAAGTTGTAAAACTGGCTCTACATGTGGGATAACTGCTTTCTGCCCCTCCGGATCTGATTGGTACAGAGTAAATACCACTTCCGCCTCACCCATAACATCCGATATAGCTTAACCGGATGTTTACATCTCAGCGGCCATTTCCGGTTAAAAAAAACACCGGCAAACCATAACATTTGACCCCACAGCTAACTACTAAGGCACATAACACGAATAAACACATAGACAATGTTTAATAAACATAGACATAGACAAACTCTAAATAAAAGCCTTATCTAAATGATACAGAGACAAATGTGAACTTTTTTTATTTTAATTTTTTTTTTTTTTTTTTTTTTTTTTTTTTTTTTTTATACAGATGAGCACTTCCGGCTCAACACTTCCGGTACCACATTTTTGGCGCGAAATTTTGGCGCGAAATTTTGGCGCAAAAATTTGGCGCAATTTCAATGCAATTTGATTGGTTAGAGAAAGGTATAAAGTCTTCAGCTCACCCACACCATACTATAGTCTTGATAAAGGCCTCTCTTGAGGGCCGAAACGCGTTGACAGAGCTATGGTGAGCTATTTATTCCTTGATTGTTGAATTATAATACAGTATTACACTATTGTTATTATCTTTTATTTTCAGGGTTTGCAGGGTCTAGGAGTGGCGGTTTAGGGGTTAATACATTTATAAGAGTTGCGGCAGGGTCTAGGAGTGGCGGTTTAGGGTTAGTAACTTTATTTAGTTGCGGGGGCCTCCGGGGGCGCCGGTATAGGGGGT
The DNA here is from genome assembly GCF_027579735.1 of Bombina bombina. Taxonomy (NCBI): domain Eukaryota; kingdom Metazoa; phylum Chordata; class Amphibia; order Anura; family Bombinatoridae; genus Bombina; species Bombina bombina. The sequence continues at coordinate 780,370,779 of NC_069503.1, forward strand.
AGAACAGTGCAGTTTAGTGTGAGTGCTTAGTGACAGGCTAGCAATAAAGCTGGGAAAAAGCCGAAGAGCAGCGAGATCGGATGAGTGATAACTGTCACAGTCCGCTGCTCATCGCCCCGCGGCTTTTTGACAGCTTTATTTGATAACTTAGGCGAACGTATTCAAGGTCCGCGGCGGCGAAGGTAGGCGAGCTTAGGTGGACGTATTGGGCCGGCGAAGCCAGAAAAGTAGACGGCTTGATAACTACCCCCCTTAGTAGACATGGAGGAGTGGAATGAGGCCTTAAACAAATGTTCCTTTACCTTACTTAATATTCTTATTAAAGTTAAAAATAAAAAACGCAATAAAATAAGAGAGATCATTATTGCCCAGAAAGATGAACTAGCACCATACAAAAACCATGCTGAGTTTATCTCTTTGAACAAAAAAATGATTGAATCTATCTCCAAGCAAGATAAGGAACAGGCTGAAAGGAAAGGCACTAAATTCCAGAGAGATAAGGAAGATTATGAGCAACAAAGGGTGTACAATTGGGCAGCACTACGCAGACAACAGCAAATTAATAGGAACAAAAATAGAAAAAGTAAAGGCAACAATTCTAAACAGAATGTAACAACACAAGAATTAGAAAAGAATGAACCCAAATCCATTCTGAAAAAAATTGGAAAGAAAAAGAGAAAGATGGCCTGTTTTTCAGGCACTTCCTATTCTTCAAACTGTTCTTCTCTTCATTCTTCTTCTTCTCCCTCTATCTCTCCATCCTCTTCATGTGATTTTTTACAAGAGGCGGTGGAGTTGGCAGATTTGCGAGATCCGGAACCAGTGGTCCGTCCGAAAACACGATCAGGGAATTCCCAGCAAAAAGAAAACAGAAAAGATGGAGAACAAAAAGGGAAAATCAAATCAACAAAGAAAGGACAATAACATCTCACCCTATCCATCTGGAAGATCAAGCCATAGGAACTTTCAATGAAAAAGATAATGCCAGTGTTGTTAATCTATCTAAATATGTTCTTAAAAAGGAGGAGTTACAAGTATTATCTAAAGGCTTAGGATTTGCACCTTCTGGTAATTTTTCTTGTTTTAATACACTTCTTGACATTAACAAGTTTATCCGGAAGATAGCATTGAAAAGGTTTTTTGCTTTAACAAGTCCTGAAAATAAACCACAAGAGGCACCCATTGTAGAAACTACTTTATCTCTATCTAACAGTGAAAATCCTATTTTGCCATTTGAGGATGCACAGGCTTTGGTCACATTAACTGACCTCTTTAGTGGTGATCATGAGTCTCCTTTACCTAACAAGATAGTTCATCCAAAGAGAACAAAGTCGGATTTTTACCCCACACATTATAGAGGTGCTATTATTAATTCATATCCAAAATTGGTCCAAGAGGACATATTTAAACTGGAGAAAATAAATAATACCAATGCTGCCACCCATAATCTGTCTTACAAAGAAAAACAGGCATTAAAATCACTTCAAGACAACACCAGTATTGTCATTAAAAATGCAGACAAGGGTGGCAGCATTGTTATTCAAGATAAAGAAGCATACTTTGTTGAAGCCTTAAAACAACTGAATCATACTGAGGTATATAAAAAACTCCCTGGTAATCCCATTTTTGCATATAAAAAGAAATTACAATCTATTGTAATGGAAGGTGTAACTTTGGGGTTTTTTTGGAGAAAAAGATATATCTAATTTAGTTCCTGATCATCCTCTCACTCCCATCTTCTACCATGTCCCCAAGGTTCACAAGGACCCCATCTCCCCCCCCCCCTGGGAGACCCATCGTCTCAGGGGTGGGGTCCTTGTTTGAGCCTTTGGGGGCATGGTTAGATGAAATTTTACAACCTATTGCCAAGAAACAGCTCTCCTATCTAAAAGATAGTGCCCAACTTATTAAAATCATGGACACTGTTGATTGGAAGGATGGATATTCTTGGGCAGTAATCGATGTGTGTTCACTTTACACTTGTATTCCACAAGAACTAGGGGTACAAGCAGTAGAATTTTTTCTACAAAGTGAGATGGATTTAAACATCTATACCAAACAATATGTGGGAGATGTGTTAAGATTCTTACTCTCACATAATTACTTTTGGTTTGATGGTCGTTTTTGCAATCAGATATGTGGCACTGCCATGGGGGCAAAATTTGCCCCCGCATTTGTAAATTTGTACGTCTCCTGGTGGGAGTTGTCACATATCTATAGCATACACAATCCTTGGCTTGAAGACATTCTACTATATATCCGTTACATCGATGATCTGTTGGTCATTGTAAAAAAAAACATTAAATGTAACAGAGTTTGACAAATTTTTGGAATACATCAAAGTAAACTCATTTAATCTTAAATTTACAGGGATGTTTAGTACTAATAGTGTTAATTATCTAGATCTCACGTTACAAATCAGTGACAATCATATTGTCACTAGCACCTTTCGCAAAGAGACAGCTGGTAACACTATTTTATATGCCACTTCTCAACATCCCACGCATGTGGTTAAAGTCATACCACACAGTCAATTTATCAGAATATGGAGAAATACAAAGTCTGATCAAATATATGAGTCACAATCATTGGATCTCAAAAACAGATTGATTTGCAGAGGTTATAATGCTAACAGTCTAGAAAAATGTTGTAAAGAAATTAAAAATTATAACAGAGTTTCTAAAACACAAAATACAGACAAGAGAAAAGATTAAAGTTTCAAAGATGCCATAGTTTTTACTACAGCATATTCTAAACAATATAATGAGATTGTAAAAATTTTAAAAAAACATTCTCATATTCTCTCAGGGGATGACATATTAAAACCTTATATTAATAACATCAAATATGTTCCCAAAAAATCAAAAACACTAGGCCAAGTCATATCCCCTAGCCTAGTTATGAGAACCAAGGAAAAAAAAACAGGATTGGCTAAAACATAAGGGAAATTATAAATATGGCAGTCGCAATTGTAATATGTGTGCCCACATCCAGGAAGGTAATCAGTTTGTTAGTACTAGTACAGGAAAAGAATTCACCACAGATTTCTATGCAAATTGTAGTACCACTTTTGTGGTGTACCTTCTCACCTGCAATTTATGCCAATCACAATATACAGGTCAAACCTCTAGGGAGGCCAGAAAGCGTTTTAATGAACATACCAGAGACACAAGAAATTATAATAAGGATTCTGCGGTTGCTAACAACTTCAATGGTTACCATTTTACCAATGTGGCTAACATGAGCATTAAAATTATTGACACTGTCATTATGCCTATAAGAGGAGGAAATAAATTTAAATGTCTAGAAAAAAAGGAATTATTTTGGATGTTAAAGTTACAGACACGCTCACCCTGGGGGATGAACCGTGAATGTGACGTAAATTTCTTTATTGACACCTAAAAAACATCTAACCAACTGTTAACCAGAAAAAATTATAAAACATATTAATTTCATCACACTTCCATCACTGACACATATATTTATATGTACAATTATTTGAAACAAATTAATGTATGAATTATAGGGTGTTCTAAATCCTTGAAAATTTAAAAATCTAAAAGTTTAAAAAGTGAACATCAAAGTACCAACTTAATAAAGTTTCAATATCAGATTGTGTATTTATATTTAAAAGAATTTGGTTTATCTCTACAAGGAAAAGCAAATAGTAAACGTTATTGAAATATTATACTGTTATGTTTGATACAACTTTAAAGTATAATAATTTTTCAAATTGTTCCCTTCTATCCATATCTTGTCTAAGTGTGTCACCATCCCAATATGTTTTTGAGATTATCATCTTTTGTATATGCACAGATACTATGCTACTAAGAGGTTCTTTATGTTGTTTTTATTATTACGTTTTGTAATAAACAAATGAGTGACCTGGGCCTTCAGGGGTTAACTGAGATTTGGCTGTTACGTTAATTAATTGAGTCAGCAGCCTATCAAGTACAAGTCTCCCCTTTAAGTACTGGCCACTCCATATCCAAAACATGTCTATGAATAAGCGTCCTGCAGGGACGCGAAACTAGTCAGACAGCCTATGTGTCCTACATACTCCTGCCTTGTACTATGTGCGTGATATACAGCGGATGTAGCTGTGAATTTTTTAACTTTTTTTAATAAAGGATTTTTGGTTTTAAGGATACCTTGATGCAGTGCCTGCTTTCCTTTGTCTATATTCTCAACAGTGGACTAGCTCACTGATCATCTGGATCTCAGGAGCCATCCGGTTCATCAACAATCACCTAACTACATCCCTGAAAGACTGCATACACTATAAGGGATCATCCACTAAGAGGGTTTAGACCATGAATGCAGTTTCCTGTGCCCCTCTAGTTTGCGTTAAACTAGGTTTGACCCTAATTTGAAAGTCTCCTCAGCTATGGGGTCACATTAATCTGAGCATAAGCATATTAGTAAAGGAATTGTTGCTCCCATAAAACCTTCATTTAATTTTGTGTTCATTTTAATTACAGAAACATTCCCAGTATGTGAGAATAAAGCATTCATTTCACCTGAAAGGCTTTTTTCCTCATGAAGTCAAATTTTGCTCCACCAATTTGAGATGATACAGTAAAATTACATTTTGTTAGACTTGGGCTGCAACGAAAAATCTGTTTCAGGAAATCTGTCTTAAGGAATATTCTTAAAAATGTTTTTTTTTTTCTGAATATTTGTCTTCTTCACTATTTGGTATTGTTTTGAAACTAATACTGATAATTTGGTAACATTAAAAAAAATGTTTGTAAAACAAATGTAAATGTTCCTTTGCTATAGGTGAAAAAGTTCACCTGTAGCCTTTTACTTACCTATAGCCTGCTTGGGAAGCCTTCTTCACAGAGCCCAGGAGGCTAAGCATGGTGGGCCACAGAGCCTGCACTAAATGACCTTCTTCTTTAGCTTCTTATTTCAAAATGATCTATTAGCGCAGCCATGGACTCTGTGAAGAAGGCTCGGGATTAGCGCAGCTCTACAGCTTGTTATATTTTACCTTAAAAATCTAATTTAAAAGAAATGAATGCATACTATAATTTCATTAGCATATTTTGTCTTTCTTTAAAATTAGTTCATTCAAATATATGTTTTGTGAAAACAAAATGAATATCACTATTTTTGTTACAATTATGCATTTTGTAAATAAACAAATGCACATGCCTACATCTTGTATTTATGTCTTTCAATAAGAAAGAAATATTCAGGTAGATTACGAGTTGTGCGTTCATGTTTTAACACTGAAAAAATTGTCATATCAGGGTTAAAACAGCAACGCAGCCATTACAAGTCTTGTCGGTATAGCTGTACCGCAAGCCTTTTAGCCTGTAACGCAACGTCAGTCACGCACTCGTAAAAATTAAATTTTTTCATGGGACTTCCATAGCGCAGCCATTACGAGTTTTGCGGTGAGGCTAAAAAGCTTGTGTTACACCCTATACCGACAAGATCCGTACCGCCATTTGAGAGCAGTAGTTATGAGTTTTACACAACAAAACTGTTACATAAAACTCATAACTAAAGCATTACAAAGTACACTAACACCCATAAACTACCTATTAACCCCTAAACCGAGGCCCTCCCTCATCCCAAACACTATATTAACGTTATTAACCCTAATCTGCCACTCTCGACATTGCCGCCAAAATGAAATATACTAGCCCCTCAAAATGAAATATACTAAATTAAACTATTAACCCCTTTGTCAAAAGCCCCCCACATCGCAATAAACTAATTTAAACTAGTAACCCCTAAACCTAAAGCCCCCCTAACTTTATATTAAAATTACAATTTCCCTATATTAAATTTAATTAAAACTTACCTGTCAAATTAAAAAAAATAAGTTTAAACTAACAATGAAACTAATATAACTATTAAACTAAAATTAAACTTAAAATACACATTAAAATAATCCTAGCACTACTTTAAAAATTACAACTAAGTATCTAATTACAAAAAATAAAAAATACTAAACTCCAAAAAATAAAAAACACTAAATTGCGAAAAATAACAAACGAAATTATCAAAAGTATAAATGAATTACACCTAATCTAATAGCCCTATAAAAATAAAAAAGCCCACCCAAAGTAAAAAAAAAACCCTAGCCTACAATAAACTACCCATAGCCCTTAAAATGGCCTTTTGTAGGGCATTGCCCTAAGTTAAACAGCTCTTTTACCTGTAAAAAAATACAAAGACCCCCAACAGTAAAACCCACCACCCAACCAACCCCCCAAAATAAAAAAACTAACTCAAACAAAAACCTACAGTAAGCTACCCATTGCCCTGAAAAGGGTATTAGTATGGGCATTGCCCTTAACAGGGCATTTAGCTCTTTTGCATTGCCCTGAAAAGGGCATTTAGCTCTTTTAAGAAAAGCCCAAACCCTAAACTAAAAAAAAAAACACCCAAAAAAGTGTAAAAAATACAAACACTAACCCCCGACGATCCACTTACAATTTCTGAAGTCTGGACATCCAGGCAGCGAAAAGTCTTTATCCAGGCAGCAAGGTCTTCATCCATCCAGGCAGCGTCTTCTATCTTCATCCAGGCGGCATCTTCTATCTTCATCCCGGCGACATCTTCTATCTTCATCCCGGCGGGGCGGAGGGGGTCCGTCCTGAAGACATCCAGTGCAGAGCATTCTCTTCATATGGTCACCACCATACACTGAATCTTCAATGCAAGGGAACCTTTTCAAAATGGCGTCCCTTGCATTCCTATTGGCTGATTTGATTTTGGAAATTCAAATCAGTCAATAGGATGATAGCTACTGATATCCTATTGGCTGATTTGAACAGCCAATAGAGTGTCAGAAGCTCTCATCCTATTGGCTGTTTTTAATAGCCAATAGGATTTTAATATCTCTCTTCCTATTGGCTGATTTGAATTTCCAAAATCAAATCACCCAATAGGAATGCAAGGGACACCATTTTGAAAAGGCTCCCTTGCTTGAGGATTCAGTATACAACGGCGACCATCTGCAGAGGATGCTCCTCACCGCCAGGATGAAGATAGAAGACGCAGCCAGGATGAAGATAGAAGATGCCCTCTGGATGAAGATGGAGCCGCCTGGATGAAGATAGAGCCGCCGGGATGAAGTTCCTTCAAACGGGACTTCAGCAACTGTGAGTACCCAAAGAGAGGTTAGTGTTAGGTCTTTTAAAGGTTTTTTTGGGTGGGTTATTTTTTAGATTAGGGGTTGGACATTTCTTAAAAGAGCTAAATGCCCTTTTAAGGGCAAGAAAAATAGCTAAATGCCCCTTTTCAGAGCAATGGGTAGATTAGTTTTTTTTTATTTTGTGGGTTTGGGGGGGGGGGTTGTAATGTTAGTGGGTCTTTGCATTTTTTTAGAAAAAGAGCTGATTTCTTTAGGGCAATGCCCTACAAAAGGCCCTTTTAAGGGCTATTGGCAGTTTATTATAGATAAGTTTTTTTTATTTTGGGGTGTTTTTTTTTTTTTAAATAGGAATAATTGTTATTACTTTGGATAATTTGTTTGTTATTTTGTGTAATTTTTTTTGTTTTGGGGTGGGTTTTTCATTTTAGAATAGCCATTTTTTTAATGGGCAGCAAAAGAGCTGAATGCCCTTTAAAGGACAATGCCCATACAAATGCCCTTTTAAGGGCAATGGGTAGATTAGGTTTTACTTTATTTTTATTTTGTGGGTTTCGGAGGTGGGGGGTTGTATACCGTTAGGGTGTGTTTGTTTTTCTTTTGTAGGAAAAGAGCTGTTATCTTTAGGGCAATGCCCTACAAAATACCCTTTTAAGGGCCCACAAAAGGCCCTTTTAATGGCCTTTGGTAGTTTATTATAGATTAGGGTTTTTTATTTTGGGGTGTGTTTTTTTTTTAAAGGGTAATAGAATAGGAATAATTTTTACTGTTTTGGATAATTTCGTTTTTTTTTTTGTAATGTTAGGTTTTAGTGTAAGGCAGCTTAGTTTTTATTTCACAGGTAAGTTTGTATTTATTCTAACTAGTCTACCTAGTTAAAATAAATACAAACTTACTTGTGAAATAAAAATAAAACCTAAGCTAGCTACAATATAACTATTAGTTATATTGTAGCTTGCTTAGATTTTATTTCACAGTACTTAGTTTTAAATAGGAATTATTTAGTTAATAATTGTAACTTTAATTTAGCTATATTTTAATTATGTTAAAGTTAGGGGGTGTTAGGGTTAGGGTTATGTTAGGGTTAGGGTTATGGTTAGGGTTAGGGTTAGGCTTAGGGTTACGTTAGGGTTAGGTTTAGGGGTTAGTATAGTTTAAATTAGGTTGTTGCAATGTGGGGGGCTGGTGGTTTAGGGGTTAATATGTTTATTTAGTGGCAGTGATGCGGGAGGCCAGAGCTTTAGGGATTAATAATAACTTTATTTAGTGGCGGCGATGTCGTGGAGCTGCAGAATAGGGGTTAATAGATTTATAATAGTGTGGGCGATGTTGGGGTGCAGGGGAATAGGGGTTAATAACTTTAGTATATTGGTGGCGATATCGGGAGTGGCAGTTTAGGGGTTAAAAAGTTTATGTAGGTGTCGGCGATGTCGGGGGCAGCAGATTAGGGGTGTTTAGACGTGAGGTTTATGTTAGGGTGTTAGGTTTAAACATAACTTTTTTTTCCCCATGGACATCAATAGGGCTATGTTACGGAGCTTTTCATTCCGTGATTACAGGTTTTAGTTTTTTTTCTAATACTCTCTCCCCATTGATGTCTATGGGGAAAGCGTGCACCAGCACGTCAAAACAGCTCTTGTATTTTGTGCAGTATGGAGCTCAACGCAACCATGTCGCACACACAAGCTGTCTGTTTCAAAACTTGTAATGGCAGCGCAATGGAGTGTAAAATAACGCAACTTTGTTGTGTTCATTTCACACCCCGTTGTGCCCATAACTTGTAGTCTACCTGATTATTAGTAATGTAGTCTTTTTAGAATATGTTCTACTATATGCACTAAACAAAGAGGTAGACTTGATAAGGCAATAAAAAAAAACCAATATAAAATGTTCTAAAATAGAACAAGAGACTCATTATATTTCAAATTTGAAGTAATTAAAGTGAATAAATATTCAATATATTAATAATTAGGCATGTACATTCAGTTCATTTATGGTCACCCAAAAGCGGAAGAAAAGGCAGCAGCTCGAGAAATTCAGCTCTTTTTGAAACCAGATTCTTTCTTGTTAAAGTGCAAAACATTAAGATCTGTGCATATATATATATATATATATATATATATATATATATATATATATATATATATATATATATATATATAGTATTAGGGAGATGTTGTTACAGCCTGAATATCTGGCAATAAAAAGAGCTACTGTTTGCTTAGTTCCAAAAAATGATCAAATTACTAATAACTTTTATGTGCTAAAACCACTAAAATAAAAAACATAATTGTTGCTTACCTGATAAATTGATTAATTTCATGGTGGTAAGAGTCCATGAAACCTTTACTTCTGGGCATTACTCTTCTCTACCACTAGGAGGAAGCAAAGATTCCTAAACTCCAAGAGCTCTAAAAAAAAACTTTCACCTCACACATACCTCAGTCTAGTCAAGCAACTGAGGTAAGATAAAGGAATAATAGCCATAAAAGGAGCAGGGAAAATAGATGTGCTGAAGAAAAAACAAACCTCAAAGGGTGGGGTGTTGTGGACTCATCATGGTTGGAGGATCCATTTTTCATCATGAAAGAAATCAGTTTATTAGGTAAGCATAAATTATGTTTTCTTTCATACAGAAATACCCAAGCTGGGAAGTCCACAAGTAATATCATAAATGGGAGGTATTTAAAAAACATTTTTTACACTGAGCAAATACATCTACAGCCCAAATATATAATATATATATATATATATATATATATATATATATATATATATATATATATATATATATATATATATTAATGCACTTAAAATAAGCAAACAGGTGGAAAAATCAAACTGAGACAACTGCCTGAAGAACCTTTTTACCAAAGGCTGCTTCAGAAGAAGTCAAAACATCAAAATTGTAGATTTAGTAAAAGTATGCAAAGAAGGCAAAGTAGCTGCCTTGCCAATTTTATCAACTTAAGCCTCATTCATGAAATCCCAAGAAAAACAACTGACCTATTAGAATAAGCAGTAATTTGCTGCTGTGGAGGCTGACCTGCATCCAAATAAGCATTGTGAATCAAAAGTTTTAACCAGGAGGCAAAAACCCCCACCAAAAACACCAGGAAAAAAGAATGAACAAAATGGAAGTTTGTCTAAAATCCTTGGTAGCATCAAAGTAATATTTAAATGCCCTAACAAAAAAAAACAGATAAGGAGGATCACAAGAAAATATATAAGATATAACTCAGACAATCTTCTAGCAGAATAAATAGCCAAAAGAAATAACACTTTCCAATAAAGTAGTTTATTGTCTAATATAAGCCCTTATCTAGACCATCCTGCAAAAACTGCAGAGTCCTAGAAACTCTACAAGAATGCCAGGAAAATACATGATTTATAAACCATAAAACAGAGGCCTTTCAGACCTTGTGATAGATTTTCCGAGTTACAGGCTTACAAACCTGAGTAAGGGTTTCAATCACAGAATAAAAGAAGCCACTATGTCTAAGGACTAAGCATTGGATTTTCATGCCATCAAGTTCAGAGACTTGAGATCTGGATGGAAAAACAGACCTTGGGACAGAAGGTCTGACTGCAGAGGAAGGAGCCAAGGAGGGCATTTGGACATCTGAACCAGATCCACATACCAAATCCTGCAAGGCCAAGCTGGGGCACTCGGGATTACAGACAACTTCTCTAGCCTTATCTTGGAAATCACTCTGGGAAGAAAAAACAGAGGCGGAAACAGATAAGCAAGCTGAAAAGACCAAGGAGCTACTAGAGCATTCACTAACTCTACCTGAGGAGGAGCACTGGAAGAGACCATTCACTTGGATGTAGAGATTGATGACTGAAAAAATGCCTCCCAGTTGTTCACTCCTGGAAAATGAATTGCAGAGACTAAACAATAATTAGATTCTGCCCAGGAGAGAATCTGAGACACCTCCACCATTACCAGGGAACAGTGAATTCTCCCCTTATGTTAATATAAGCTACTCCTTTTTCAACAGAGGCCAAATTTGAAGGCCTTGAAAATTGAACGGAATTCTCGAACATTTATTGGTAACTTCACTTCCCAAGTATCCCAAACTCCCTGTGCTGTCAGAAACCCCCAAACAGCTACCCAACCTGAGAAACTTGCATTTGTAGTGATTACAGTCCATGTAGTATACGCAATAGAAGCCCCCTGAATAATAAACTGATGATCCAGCCACCAAGTTAGAGACTAACTTGCACTGGGATCCAAAAATATCTTTGAGACAGCTGAGTATAATCCCTGCACCGTTTATGCAGCATAAAAAGCTGAGGAGGCCTCATGTGAAATCGAGCAAATGGAATTGCATCTGGGGCTGAGACCTAGGACTTCCATACACAGAGCCAGTGAAGGAAATGAGAGAGACTGAAGGTTAAGACAAGTTGACACCAATTTCAACCTTCTCTGCTCTGTTAGAGAAATGGATTGAATCTATTTGGAAACCCAAGAAGATTAGCTTTGGGTGAGGAACCAAATAACTCTTTTAAAAAATGGATCCTCCAAGCATGCTGCTGAAGAAATAACTAGAGTTAGTTGGTGTGAGATAGTGCTAAAGGCAAAGTTGGAGCTTGAACCAAAATGTCGTCTAGGCATGGAAACACTGCAATACCCTTAGACCTGATAACGCACAAAAAGGCACCCAGAACCTGTTAATATTTTTGGAGCTGTAGCCAGACAAAATGGAAGAGAAACAAACTAAAAATGCCTGTACAGAAAGGCAAACATCAGAAACTTAAAATGATCTTTGTGAACATGAAGTTAAGCATCGTTTAATTTTATTGTGGACATAAACTGACCTTGCTGAAAAAAGGCAGAATATTCTGGATTGTTTCAATTCTGAAAGATGGAATCCTTACAAGCCTGTTTAGATCTAGAACTGGTCTGAAAGTTCCTGCAAAGGGACGAGAAAAAACACTCCCATATCTTCCAGATCTGAGACAGACTGAAGAAAAGCTTGAGCTTTTACAGGATTCCTTTGAACATGGGACAGAAAAAAACCTTCCTCTGGGAGGCCTTGTTCTGAATCCTATTTAATTTCCATGAGAAACAATATTCCAAACCCAGGGATCTAATAGACTGAAAACAATCTGCCCCCTACCAGAATTTCTGGATCTAAGGGCGGCACATTCATGCAGTTTTGGTAGTAGGGATAGATTTCTTACCCTGTTTTGACTTATCCCAGTTAGCATTAGGTCTCCAGACTCCAGACCCTTGCTTTTGATCAGAGGAGTCAGCTTTTTGTTCATTATTCTTACAAAAGAAACGAAAATGATTAGAAGCTTTCTGTCTTGAGGAAGAAAAGCCCCTTTATCTCCATTAACAGTAGAAATAAAAGAATCTAAATCAGAAGCAAATAGCTTCTTTCCCTGAAAGGAAAGGGACAATAATCTAGATTTAAACACCATAGCAGCAGACATGCTTTTGACATTAATCTTCATACTTTCAAAAACAGCATTAAAAATAAAAGAATTGGCACTTTAACCCTTTAAGGACACAGCTTTCAGTTTGCTCAATTGTTTTATGACGGAAAAATTCCGTCATATGTACTTAAGAGGTTAAAGAAAACCCAATAGATTTACACTAGCAAAGTCTTCAGAATACTGTTCTGAAAAACTAGACAACCAGTAAGTAGAAACAGCAACTACATCAGCAATTGAAATAGCTGGTCTGAGAATATAGCTTTCATGTAAAAAGGCCCTTCTATAAAAAGATTTTAACTTTCAGTCTAAAGAGTCCTTAAAAGAAGTGCCGTCTTCCAAAGTAATAGTAGTATGTTTAATCAGAGTGAAAATTGCCCCCATCGACCTTTAGAATTGTTTCCTATAAATCTAAATTAGACCCTTTCCCTAGAGATCATGTCAGAGAAAGCATCAGAGGCACAGGGGAAACCTCAGCAAGATTAACAAGTCTTAAAAACTAAATTTAAACAACGACAAGGTTTATCATAAGAAACTATAGGATATTTAACCACTAAAGTAATTAAGACCTCCTTTAAAAGAGAGCAAATATGTTCATCCTCATCCTCAGAGGAAACTTCATCATCTGAAGACAAAACAGTATACCTGGTCTCCGCCAACACTTTGGAAAATACAGACTTGATAAAAATATGTCATGGCAGTAGGCACTACATCAGCATGATTCTGTAATGAACAAACATTAGGTGCAATAGTACCCAGAGAAACAGAATTAGATTGGTCTTATTGCATTAACAAATCTAAACATGAGCCACATAAATGAGCTGGAGAAGGCATCTCAGCTCTCTTATAATAAGCACACCTAATAATGGTAGAAAGGTGTTCAGGAGACTCAGTTTCTTGGGTAGATTTAAGCACAAAATCCTGCTTCTCCATTATAGCATATGGCAAAGTAATGCAATAAACAAAACAAAAATCTTTAAAAAGCTCTTGAGGATCGGAAACCACTTACCCCTTCCTAAACAGCTTTACAAAAAAGAGTCACAGCTACAAGTTGTGCTAAGCCAAACTGCAAAACAAAGCTGGAAAAATGAACATTAAATCTGGGGAGATTTAACGCACCAAACACCAGGCGTGCACATAACTGTGTGAGTGTGCACTAACCCGATGTTCATAAACTGATGCGCGGGTAAACTATAGAAAGACTAAAGGGATGTGCTCTAACCTGACAGATGTAAGCCAGCACGTGTAAATTATAGAAAGACTTATGGGACATGCACTAACCCAACAAGAGTTAACCAGAGGCTGATGTGAAAAAAACTAAGCCTGTCAGAAAAGCTTAAGTAAGAAAAACAGCAAGGGAATAGGGAAAAGGAAAGTTCCAGGGCCATATATATTTAGCAAATATATAAATAACTATAAAAAGTGCCAAAAACATATGGCTAGATTACGAGTTTTGCATTAGGAGCTGTGCGGTGCTAACGAGCAGTTTTTTCTCACCGCTCACTTACCTGCAGCGCTGGTATTACAGATTTTTATAAAACCGGCGTTAAAAGACAAGAAGTGAGTGTAGAGCAAAATTGTGCTCCATACCGCACTCCAATACCAGCGCTGCTTAGGTCAGCGGTGAGCTGATCGTACGTGCTCGTGCACGATTTCCCCATAGACATCACTGGGGAGAGCCAGCTGAGAAAAAGTCTAACACCTGCAAAAAAACAGCGTAAATCTCCGTAACGCAGCCCCATTGATTCCTATGGGGAAACACATTTTATGTTTACACCTAACACCCTAACATGAACCCTGAGTCTAAACACCCCTAATCTTACACTTATTAACCCCTAATCTGCTGCCCCCAACATCGCAGACACCTACATTATTCTTATTAACCCCTAATCTGTCGCTCCAGACATCGCTGCCACCTACACTATACTTATTAACCCCCAATCTGCTGCCCCAACATCGCTGACACCTACATTATATTTATTAACCCCTAATCTGCTGCCCCCTATGTCGCTGCAACCTACCTACACTTATCAACCCCTAATCTGCCGCCCCCAACGTCGCTGCCACTATATTAAATGTATTAACCCCTAAACCTAAGTCTAACCCTAACCCTAACACCCCCTAATTGCAATATAATTTAAATAAATCAAAATAAAATTACTATCATTAACTACATTATTCCTATTTAAAACTAAATACTTACCTATAAAATAAACCCTAAGATAGCTACAATATAACTAATAGTTACAATGTAGCTAGCTTAGGGTTTATTTTTATTTTACAGGCAAGTTTGTTTTTATTTTAACTAGGTAGAATAGTTATCAAATAGTTATTAACTATTTCATAACTACCTAGCTAAAATAAAAACAAATTTACCTGTAAAATAAAAACTAACCTAAGTTACACTAACACTACACTACAATTAAATAAATTACCTACATGAAATACAATTAAATAAATTAAATTAAATTAACTAAATCAGAAAAAAACAACCACTAAATTACAGAAAATAAAAACAAATTACAGATATTTAAACTAATTACACCTAATCTAATAGCACTATCAAAATAAAAAAGCCCCACCAAAATAAAAAAAAAACCCTAGCCTAAACTAAACTACCAATAGCCCTTAAAAGAGCCTTTTGCGGGGCATTGCCCAAAAGAAATCCTCTCTTTTTCCTGTAAAAAAAAATATAAACCCCCCCCCAAACAATAAAACCCATCACCCACACAACCAACCCCCCAAATAAAATACTAACTTAAAACATCTAAGCTCCCCATTGCCCTGAAAAGGGCATTTGGATGGGCAGGGCATTTAGCTCTATTGCAGGCCTAAACCGTAATCAAAAAAATAAACCCACCCAATACACCCTTAAAAAAATCCTAACACTAATCCCTGAAGATTCACTTACCAGGAGAAATCTTCATCCAAGCAGTAAGATGTCCTCAAGGAAGCCGGCAGAAGTGGTCCTCCAGATGGGCAGAAGTGGTCCTCCAGATGGGCAGAAGTCTTCATCCAAATGGCATCTTCTATCTTCATCCTTACTGCGCGGAGCAGGTCCATCTTCAAGACATCCGACGTGGAGCATCCTCTTCAAACGGCGGCTTCTTCGTAATGAATATCTCTTTAAGTGACGTCATCCAAGATGGCGTCCCTTAGATTCCGATTGGCTGATAGAATTCTATCAGCCAATCGGAATTAAGGTAGAAAAAATCCTATTGGCTGATTGGATCTAAATTCTGATTGGCTGATAGGATGCTAAGTATTTTTTTTCTTATTTTCCTGCTAATCACAGTTAAATAATGAATGCATGAAAAATAAACCTTTAAAAAAAACACTAATATAATTAGCTCTTTTTGGTCCCTTGTTTATTGAATTTGTTATTATTTTGTTATAGAGCAAAATTCTAGAACTCCAATGCATCAACTTTTTTCAGCTTACTGCCAAACAATAGTTAACAAATGTCAAATGTTCTTCTTGTGACTCTCAGAGAAAATATTCAAAGAAGCGATAATTGTTTTACCACTTAACACCTATACGACTTTATGGGACACATAAATAATAATGACATGAATCTTAAATTTACACACAGCAACCCAAGTCTAGAGTTGGCTTTTTTTGGATGTATTGCTTAAAGTGTCTATGAATAAAATAGAGACAGAAACATATCATAAATCAACGGCAGGTAATACCATCCTAAGAGCCAACTCTCATCATCCGGAAAATTTAAAAAGAGGAATACCTAAGGGCCAATACATGCGTTTACATAGAAATTTCACCAACACATCCCAGTACTCTAAACAAGCTGATGAACTTACACTCAGATTACTAGCTAGAGGATATAACAAGGATTTACTTATTAACACATAATATGAAGTTCTACACATGGATAGGGATGACTTATTGAAAGATAAACCAAAAATAACCAACTTTTCCCGATCCTCAGTAGTCACGCCATACAGTAGACAGTACAAACAAATATGTGCAATTATTAGAAAGAACTTGGCAATACTTGAAAAAGATAAACTCCTTGATATGGATATACTGAGCAATGTTAAATTTGTCTCAAGAAAAGCAAACACCACTGGAAACAGTTTAAAGAGGCACTTTGACAAAAAAGCTGAGCATACACATAGAACCTGGCTCGAACCAAGACTAGGTTTCTTTAAATGTAGTACAAATCCATGTAAGTCATGTGAGTATGCAGAAGTTGAGGCTACTTTCTCCTCAAGCCACACTGGAGAAACTTTTAATATAAAACACAATTTAACATGTAACTCTACTTTTGTAGTTTATTTAATAACATGTAAATTCTGTAAAAAAACAGTATACAGGCCGCACCTCTCACATGCTTAAGGATAGAATAAGGGAACATCTCTTATCTTTCCTGGACAAGAAACCAAAAACACCAGTCGCTAAACATTTTAGATCACATTGCGAGAAACCACTCCAATATTTTTCATTCAAAGCTATAGATCACATACCCAAATTAATTACAGGAGGCAATAGACACAACAAGCTTAAAAAATGTGAGATCTATTGGATATTCACTTTACAATTGGGAGCCCCTATAGGCATAAATGAGAAAGCAGATATCAAATTATTTACTGGCTAAAAGAGAAAAGGAGGCTTAATAACTCTGATCAAATTTATAGACAAACACAAATATAATATAAGATAAACACAAATGTTTTCTCCTATTTCTTAATAAAGCATCTTTTTGTTAGAAAGGAAGGATTGGTAGTATGTATGTCAGTCTATTGTAAGCTAGTATAGTGATATGACATCAGACATTTATGTATATATTTTTTCATTATATAATAATCTAATATTAATATATAATTTTTTAATAGTTCACTATTAGATATCGCAATTAATTAGTCATAGACTGACTACACTATTAAGAAACATTACATGCCCAGCTATCACTGCACAAATTATAATCATGCACAATGTATCACCTTATTTAATATTTATTTAATTTTCATTGATTTATTTTCACACGAAGGCCTAGATTTAGAGTTTGGCGGTAGCCGTGAAAACCAGCGTTAGAGGCTCCTAACGCTGGTTTTAGGCTACCGCCCGTATTTGGAGTCAGTCAGGAAAGGGTCTAACACTCACTTTTCAGCAGCGACTTTTCCATACCGCAGATCCCCTTACGTCAATTGCGTATCCTATCTTTTCAATGGGATCTTTCTAACTCAGGTATTTAGAGTCGTGTCTGAAGTGAGCGTTAGAAATCTAACGACAAAACTCCAGCCACAGAAAAAAGTCAGTAGTTAAGAGCTTTCTGGGCTAACGCCGGTTTATAAAGATTTTAACTACTGTGCTCTAAAGTACACTAACACCCATAAACTACCTATGTACCCATAAAACCGAGGTCCCCCCACATCGCCGCCACTCGATTATTTTTTTTTAACCCCTAATCTGCCGACCGCCACCTACGTTATCCTTATGTACCCCTAATCTGCTGCCCCTAACACCGCCGACCCCTGTATTATATTTATTAACCCCTAACCTGCCCCCCACAACGTCGCCGCCAGCTACCTACAATAATTAACCCCTAATCTGCCGACCGCAAAGCGTCGCTACTTACGTTATCCTTACGTACCCCTAATCTGCTGCCCCTAACACCGCCGACCCCTATATTATATTTATTAACCCCAAATTTGCCCCCCACAACGTCGCCTCCACCTGCCTACACTTATTAACCCCTAATCTGCTGAGTGGACTGCACCGCTATTATAATAAAGTTATTAACCCCTAATCCGCCTCACTAACCCTATAATAAATAGTATTAACCCCTAATCTGCCCTCCCTAACATCGCCGACACCTAACTTCAAACATTAACCCCTAATCACCGCTATTCTAATAAATGTATTAACCCCTAAAGCTAAGTCTAACCCTAACACCCCCCTAAGTTAAATATAATTTAAATCTAAAGAAATAAATTAACTCTTATTAAATAAATTATTCCTATTTAAAGCTAAATACTTACCTGTAAAATAAATCCTAATATAGCTACAATATAAATTATATTTATATTATAGCTATTTTAGGATTTATATTTATTTTACAGGTAACTTTGTATTTATTTTAACCAGGCAAAATAGCTAAAATAGTTAAAATAATTACAAAATTACCTGTAAAATAAATCCTAACCTAAATTACAATTAAACCTAACACTACACTATCAATAAATTAATTAAATAAAATACCTACAATTACCTACAATTAAACCTAACACTACACTATCAATAAATTAATTAAATACAATATCTACAAATAAATACAATGAAATAAACTAAAGTACAAAAAATAAAAAAGAACTAAGTTACAAAAAATAAAAAAATATTTACAAACATCAGAAAAATATTACAACAATTTTAAACTAATTACACCTACTCTAAGCCCCCTAATAAAATAACAAAGACCCCCAAAATAAAAAAATGCCCTACCCTATTCTAAATTACTAAAGTTCAAAGCTCTTTTACCTTACCAGCCCTGAACAGGGCCCTTTGCGGGGCATGCCCCAAAGAATTCAGCTCTTTTGCCTGTAAAAAAAAACACATACAATACCCCCCCCAACATTACAACCCACCACCCACATACCCCTAATCTAACCCAAACCCCCCCGACGTTGTGGGGGGCAGATTAGGGGTTAATAAATATAATATAGGGGTCGGCGGTGTTAGGGGCAGCAGATTAGGGGTACATAGGGATAATGTAAGTAGCGGCGGTTTAAACATCAGAAACTTAAAATGATCTTTGTGAACATGAAGTTAAGCATCGTTTAATTTTATTGTGGACATAAACTGACCTTGCTGAAAAAAGGCAGAATATTCTGGATTGTTTCAATTCTGAAAGATGGAATCCTTACAAGCCTGTTTAGATCTAGAACTGGTCTGAAAGTTCCTGCAAAGGGACGAGAAAAAACACTCCCATATCTTCCAGATCTGAGACAGACTGAAGAAAAGCTTGAGCTTTTACAGGATTCCTTTGAACATGGGACAGAAAAAAACCTTCCTCTGGGAGGCCTTGTTCTGAATCCTATTTAATTTCCATGAGAAACAATATTCCAAACCCAGGGATCTAATAGACTGAAAACAATCTGCCCCCTACCAGAATTTCTGGATCTAAGGGCGGCACATTCATGCAGTTTTGGTAGTAGGGATAGATTTCTTACCCTGTTTTGACTTATCCCAGTTAGCATTAGGTCTCCAGACTCCAGACCCTTGCTTTTGATCAGAGGAGTCAGCTTTTTGTTCATTATTCTTACAAAAGAAACGAAAATGATTAGAAGCTTTCTGTCTTGAGGAAGAAAAGCCCCATTATCTCCATTAACAGTAGAAATAAAAGAATCTAAATCAGAAGCAAATAACTTCTTTCCCTGAAAGGAAAGGGACAATAATCTAGATTTAAACACCATAGCAGCAGACATGCTTTTGACATTAATCTTCATACTTTCAAAAACAGCATTAAAAATAAAAGAATTGGCACTTTAACCCTTTAAGGACACAGCTTTCAGTTTGCTCAATTGTTTTATGACGGAAAAATTCCGTCATATGTCCTTAAGAGGTTAAAGAAAACCCAATAGATTTACACTAGCAAAGTCTTCAGAATACTGTTCTGAAAAACTAGACAACCAGTAAGTAGAAACAGCAACTACATCAGCAATTGAAATAGCTGGTCTGAGAATATAGCTTTCATGTAAAAAGGCCCTTCTATAAAAAGATTTTAACTTTCTGTCTAAAGAGTCCTTAAAAGAAGTGCCGTCTTCCAAAGTAATAGTAGTATGTTTAATCAGAGTGAAAATTGCCCCCATCGACCTTTAGAATTGTTTCCTATAAATCTAAATTAGACCCTTTCCCTAGAGATCATGTCAGAGAAAGCATCAGAGGCACAGGGGAAACCTCAGCAAGATTAACAAGTCTTAAAAACTAAATTTAAACAACGACAAGGTTTATCATAAGAAACTATAGGATATTTAACCACTAAAGTAATTAATACCTCCTTTAAAAGAGAGCAAATATGTGCATCCTCATCCTCAGAGGAAACTTCATCATCTGAAGACAAAACAGTATACCTGGTCTCCGCCAACACTTTGGAAAATACAGACTTGATAAAAATATGTCATGGCAGTAGGCACTACATCAGCATGATTCTGTAATGAACAAACATTAGGTGCAATAGTACCCAGAGAAACAGAATTAGATTGGTCTTATTGCATTAACAAATCTAAACATGAGCCACATAAATGAGCTGGAGAAGGCATCTCAGCTCTCTTATAATAAGCACACCTAATAATGGTAGAAAGGTGTTCAGGAGACTCAGTTTCTTGGGTAGATTTAAGCACAAAATCCTGCTTCTCCATTATAGCATATGGCAAAGTAATGCAATAAACAAAACAAAAATCTTTAAAAAGCTCTTGAGGATCGGAAACCACTTACCCCTTCCTAAACAGCTTTACAAAAAAGAGTCACAGCTACAAGTTGTGCTAAGCCAAACTGCAAAACAAAGCTGGAAAAATGAACATTAAATCTGGGGAGATTTAACGCACCAAACACCAGGCGTGCACATAACTGTGTGAGTGTGCACTAACCCGATGTTCATAAACTGATGCGCGGGTAAACTATAGAAAGACTAAAGGGATGTGCTCTAACCTGACAGATGTAAGCCAGCACGTGTAAATTATAGAAAGACTTATGGGACATGCACTAACCCAACAAGAGTTAACCAGAGGCTGATGTGAAAAAAACTAAGCCTGTCAGAAAAGCTTAAGTAAGAAAAACAGCAAGGGAATAGGGAAAAGGAAAGTTCCAGGGCCATATATATTTAGCAAATATATAAATAACTATAAAAAGTGCCAAAAACATATGGCTAGATTACGAGTTTTGCATTAGGAGCTGTGCGGTGCTAACGAGCAGTTTTTTCTCACCGCTCACTTACCTGCAGCGCTGGTATTACAGATTTTTATAAAACCGGCGTTAAAAGACAAGAAGTGAGTGTAGAGCAAAATTGTGCTCCATACCGCACTCCAATACCAGCGCTGCTTAGGTCAGCGGTGAGCTGATCGTACGTGCTCGTGCACGATTTCCCCATAGACATCACTGGGGAGAGCCAGCTGAGAAAAAGTCTAACACCTGCAAAAAAACAGCGTAAATCTCCGTAACGCAGCCCCATTGATTCCTATGGGGAAACACATTTTATGTTTACACCTAACACCCTAACATGAACCCTGAGTCTAAACACCCCTAATCTTACACTTATTAACCCCTAATCTGCTGCCCCCAACATCGCAGACACCTACATTATTCTTATTAACCCCTAATCTGTCGCTCCAGACATCGCTGCCACCTACACTATACTTATTAACCCCCAATCTGCTGCCCCAACATCGCTGACACCTACATTATATTTATTAACCCCTAATCTGCTGCCCCCTATGTCGCTGCAACCTACCTACACTTATCAACCCCTAATCTGCCGCCCCCAACGTCGCTGCCACTATATTAAATGTATTAACCCCTAAACCTAAGTCTAACCCTAACCCTAACACCCCCTAATTGCAATATTATTTAAATAAATCAAAATAAAATTACTATCATTAACTACATTATTCCTATTTAAAACTAAATACTTACCTATAAAATAAACCCTAAGATAGCTACAATATAACTAATAGTTACAATGTAGCTAGCTTAGGGTTTATTTTTATTTTACAGGCAAGTTTGTTTTTATTTTAACTAGGTAGAATAGTTATCAAATAGTTATTAACTATTTCATAACTACCTAGCTAAAATAAAAACAAATTTACCTGTAAAATAAAAACTAACCTAAGTTACACTAACACTACACTACAATTAAATAAATTACCTACATTAAATACAATTAAATAAATTAAATTAAATTAACTAAATCAGAAAAAAACAACCACTAAATTACAGAAAATAAAAACAAATTACAGATATTTAAACTAATTACACCTAATCTAATAGCACTATCAAAATAAAAAAGCCCCACCAAAATAAAAAAAAAACCCTAGCCTAAACTAAACTACCAATAGCCCTTAAAAGAGCCTTTTGCGGGGCATTGCCCAAAAGAAATCCTCTCTTTTTCCTGTAAAAAAATATATAAACCCCCCCCCCAAACAATAAAACCCATCACCCACACAACCAACCCCCCAAATAAAATACTAACTTAAAACATCTAAGCTCCCCATTGCCCTGAAAAGGGCATTTGGATGGGCAGGGCATTTAGCTCTATTGCAGGCCTAAACCGTAATCAAAAAAATAAACCCACCCAATACACCCTTAAAAAAATCCTAACACTAATCCCTGAAGATTCACTTACCAGGAGAAATCTTCATCCAAGCAGTAAGATGTCCTCAAGGAAGCCGGCAGAAGTGGTCCTCCAGATGGGCAGAAGTGGTCCTCCAGATGGGCAGAAGTCTTCATCCAAACGGCATCTTCTATCTTCATCCTTACTGCGCGGAGCAGGTCCATCTTCAAGACATCCGACGTGGAGCATCCTCTTCAAACGGCGGCTTCTTCGTAATGAATATCTCTTTAAGTGACGTCATCCAAGATGGCGTCCCTTAGATTCCGATTGGCTGATAGAATTCTATCAGCCAATCGGAATTAAGGTAGAAAAAATCCTATTGGCTGATTGGATCTAAATTCTGATTGGCTGATAGAATGATAAGTATTTTTTTTCTTATTTTCCTGCTAATCACAGTTAAATAATGAATGCATGAAAAATAAACCTTTAAAAAAAACACTAATATAATTAGCTCTTTTTGGTCCCTTGTTTATTGAATTTGTTATTATTTTGTTATAGAGCAAAATTCTAGAACTCCAATGCATCAACTTTTTTCAGCTTACTGCCAAACAATAGTTAACAAATGTCAAATGTTCTTCTTGTGACTCTCAGAGAAAATATTCAAAGAAGCGATAATTGTTTTACCACTTAACACCTATACGACTTTATGGGACACATAAATAATAATGACATGAATCTTAAATTTACACACAGCAACCCAAGTCTAGAGTTGGCTTTTTTTGGATGTATTGCTTAAAGTGTCTATGAATAAAATAGAGACAGAAACATATCATAAATCAACGGCAGGTAATACCATCCTAAGAGCCAACTCTCATCATCCGGAAAATTTAAAAAGAGGAATACCTAAGGGCCAATACATGCGTTTACATAGAAATTTCACCAACACATCCCAGTACTCTAAACAAGCTGATGAACTTACACTCAGATTACTAGCTAGAGGATATAACAAGGATTTACTTATTAACACATAATATGAAGTTCTACACATGGATAGGGATGACTTATTGAAAGATAAACCAAAAATAACCAACTTTTCCCGATCCTCAGTAGTCACGCCATACAGTAGACAGTACAAACAAATATGTGCAATTATTAGAAAGAACTTGGCAATACTTGAAAAAGATAAACTCCTTGATATGGATATACTGAGCAATGTTAAATTTGTCTCAAGAAAAGCAAACACCACTGGAAACAGTTTAAAGAGGCACTTTGACAAAAAAGCTGAGCATACACATAGAACCTGGCTCGAACCAAGACTAGGTTTCTTTAAATGTAGTACAAATCCATGTAAGTCATGTGAGTATGCAGAAGTTGAGGCTACTTTCTCCTCAAGCCACACTGGAGAAACTTTTAATATAAAACACAATTTAACATGTAACTCTACTTTTGTAGTTTATTTAATAACATGTAAATTCTGTAAAAAAACAGTATACAGGCCGCACCTCTCACATGCTTAAGGATAGAATAAGGGAACATCTCTTATCTTTCCTGGACAAGAAACCAAAAACACCAGTCGCTAAACATTTTAGATCACATTGCGAGAAACCACTCCAATATTTTTCATTCAAAGCTATAGATCACATACCCAAATTAATTACAGAAGGCAATAGACACAACAAGCTTAAAACATGTGAGATCTATTGGATATTCACTTTACAATTGGGAGCCCCTATAGGCATAAATGAGAAAGCAGATATCAAATTATTTACTGGCTAAAAGAGAAAAGGAGGCTTAATAACTCTGATCAAATTTATAGACAAACACAAATATAATATAAGATAAACACAAATGTTTTCTCCTATTTCTTAATAAAGCATCTTTTTGTTAGAAAGGAAGGATTGGTAGTATGTATGTCAGTCTATTGTAAGCTAGTATAGTGATATGACATCAGACATTTATGTATATATTTTTTCATTATATAATAATCTAATATTAATATATAATTTTTTAATAGTTCACTATTAGATATCGCAATTAATTAGTCATAGACTGACTACACTATTAAGAAACATTACATGCCCAGCTATCACTGCACAAATTATAATCATGCACAATGTATCACCTTATTTAATATTTATTTAATTTTCATTGATTTATTTTCACACGAAGGCCTAGATTTAGAGTTTGGCGGTAGCCGTGAAAACCAGCGTTAGAGGCTCCTAACGCTGGTTTTAGGCTACCGCCCGTATTTGGAGTCAGTCAGGAAAGGGTCTAACACTCACTTTTCAGCAGCGACTTTTCCATACCGCAGATCCCCTTACGTCAATTGCGTATCCTATTTTTTCAATGGGATCTTTCTAACTCAGGTATTTAGAGTCGTGTCTGAAGTGAGCGTTAGAAATCTAACGACAAAACTCCAGCCACAGAAAAAAGTCAGTAGTTAAGAGCTTTCTGGGCTAACGCCGGTTTATAAAGATTTTAACTACTGTGCTCTAAAGTACACTAACACCCATAAACTACCTATGTACCCATAAAACCGAGGTCCCCCCACATCGCCGCCACTCGATTATTTTTTTTTAACCCCTAATCTGCCGACCGCCACCTACGTTATCCTTATGTACCCCTAATCTGCTGCCCCTAACACCGCAGACCCCTGTATTATATTTATTAACCCCTAACCTGCCCCCCACAACGTCGCCGCCAGCTACCTACAATAATTAACCCCTAATCTGCCGACCGCAAAGCGTCGCTACTTACGTTATCCTTACGTACCCCTAATCTGCTGCCCCTAACACCGCCGACCCCTATATTATATTTATTAACCCCAAATTTGCCCCCCACAACGTCGCCTCCACCTGCCTACACTTATTAACCCCTAATCTGCTGAGTGGACTGCACCGCTATTATAATAAAGTTATTAACCCCTAATCCGCCTCACTAACCCTATAATAAATAGTATTAACCCCTAATCTGCCCTCCCTAACATCGCCGACACCTAACTTCAAACATTAACCCCTAATCACCGCTATTCTAATAAATGTATTAACCCCTAAAGCTAAGTCTAACCCTAACACCCCCCTAAGTTAAATATAATTTAAATCTAAAGAAATAAATTAACTCTTATTAAATAAATTATTCCTATTTAAAGCTAAATACTTACCTGTAAAATAAATCCTAATATAGCTACAATATAAATTATATTTATATTATAGCTATTTTAGGATTTATATTTATTTTACAGGTAACTTTGTATTTATTTTAACCAGGCAAAATAGCTAAAATAGTTAAAATAATTACAAAATTACCTGTAAAATAAATCCTAACCTAAATTACAATTAAACCTAACACTACACTATCAATAAATTAATTAAATAAAATACCTACAATTACCTACAATTAAACCTAACACTACACTATCAATAAATTAATTAAATACAATATCTACAAATAAATACAATGAAATAAACTAAAGTACAAAAAATAAAAAAGAACTAAGTTACAAAAAATAAAAAAATATTTACAAACATCAGAAAAATATTACAGCAATTTTAAACTAATTACACCTACTCTAAGCCCCCTAATAAAATAACAAAGACCCCCAAAATAAAAAAATGCCCTACCCTATTCTAAATTACTAAAGTTCAAAGCTCTTTTACCTTACCAGCCCTGAACAGGGCCCTTTGCGGGGCATGCCCCAAAGAATTCAGCTCTTTTGCCTGTAAAAAAAAACACATACAATACCCCCCCCAACATTACAACCCACCACCCACATACCCCTAATCTAACCCAAACCCCCCTTAAATAAACCTAACACTAAACCCCTGAAGATCTTCCTACCTTCCAAGATGGCGTCCCTCAAATTCCAATTGGCTGATAGGATTCTATCAGCCAATCGGAATTAAGGTAGGAAAATTCTGATTGGCTGATGGAATCAGCCAATCAGAATCAAGTTCAATCCGATTGACCGATCCGATCAGCCAATCAGATTGAGCTCGCATTCTATTAGCTGATCGGAACAGCCAATAGAATGCGAGCTCAATCTGATTGGCTGATCGGATCAGCCAATCTGATTGAACTTGATTCTGATTGGCTGATTCCATCAGCCAATCAGAATTTTCCTACCTTAATTCCGATTGGCTGATAGAATCCTATCAGCCAATCGGAATTCGAGGGACGCCATCTTGGATGACGTCCCTTAAAGGAGCCTTCTATCGTCGGTAGTCCGTCGGGCCAGCAGGATGTTCCGCGTCGGAGGTCTGCAAGATGGATCCAGAAGAAGAAGATTGAAGATGCCGTTGATAGAAGACTTCAGCCAGATCATGGACCTCTTCAGCTCCCGCTTGGATGATGACTTCAGCCGGATCATGGACCTCTTCAGCTCCCGCTTGGATGATGACTTCAGCCGGATCATGGACATCTTCAGCCCCCCGCATGGGCTTGGATCAGGACATCGGAGGAGCTCTTCTGGATCGATCGGTGAACCTGGTATGGTGAAGATAAGGTAGGAAGATCTTCAGGGGCTTAGTGTTAGGTTTATTTAAGGGGGGTTTGGGTTAGATTAGGGGTATGTGGGTGGTGGGTTGTAATGTGGGGGGGGGTATTGTATGTGTTTTTTTTATAGGCAAAAGAGCTGAATTCTTTGGGGCATGCCCCGCAAAGGGCCCTGTTCAGGGCTGGTAAGGTAAAAGAGCTTTGAACTTTAGTAATTTAGAATAGGGTAGGGCATTTTTTTATTTTGGGGGTCTTTGTTATTTTATTAGGGGGCTTAGAGTAGGTGTAATTAGTTTAAAATTGTTGTAATATTTTTCTGATGTTTGTAAATATTTTTTTATTTTTTGTAACTTAGTTCTTTTTTATTTTTTGTACTTTAGTTAGTTTATTTCATTGTATTTATTTGTAGATATTGTATTTAATTAATTTATTGATAGTGTAGTGTTAGGTTTAATTGTAGGTAATTGTAGGTATTTTATTTAATTAATTTATTGATAGTGTAGTGTTAGGTTTAATTGTAACTTAGGTTAGGGTTTATTTTACAGGTAATTTTGTAATTATTTTAACTATTTTAGCTATTGTACCTGGTTAAAATAAATACAAAGTTACCTGTAAAATAAATATAAATCCTAAAATAGCTATAATATAAATATAATTTATATTGTAGCTATATTAGGATTTATTTTACAGGTAAGTATTTAGCTTTAAATAGGAATAATTTATTTAATAAGAGTTAATTTATTTAGTTAGATTTAAATTATATTTAACTTAGGGAGGTGTTAGTGTTAGGGTTAGACTTAGCTTTAGGGGTTAATACATTTATTAGAATAGCGGTGAGCTCCAGTCGGCAGATTAGGGGTTAATGTTTGAAGTTAGGTGTCGGCGATGTTAGGGAGGGCAGATTAGGGGTTAATATTATTTATTATAGGGTTAGTGAGGCGGATTAGGGGTTAATAACTTTATTATAATAGCGGTGCAGTCCGCTCGGCAGATTAGGGGTTAATAAGTGTAGGCAGGTGGAGGCGACGTTGTGGGGGGCAGATTAGGGGTTAATAAATATAATATAGGGGTCGGCGGTGTTAGGGGCAGCAGATTAGGGGTACATAGGGATAATGTAAGTAGCGGCGGTTTACGGAGCGGCAGATTAGGGGTTAAAAATAATATGCAGGGGTCAGCGATAGCGGGGGCAGCAGAATAGGGGTTAATAAGTGTAAGGTTAGGGGTGTTTAGACTCGGGGTACATGTTAGGGTGTTAGGTGCAGACGTAGGAAGTGTTTCCCCATAGACAACAATGGGGCTGCGTTAGGAGCTGAACGCGGCTTTTTTGCAGGTGTTAGGTTTTTTTTCAGCTCAAACAGCCCCATTGTTTTCTATGGGGGAATCGTGCATGAGCACGTTTTTGAGGCTGGCCGCGTCCGTAAGCAACTCTGGTATCGAGAGTTGCAGTGGCGTTAAATATGCCTGTACGCTCCCTTTTTGGAGCCTAACGCAGCCATTCTGTGAACTCTCAATACCAGAGTTATTTAAAAGGTGCGGCCAGAAAAAAGCCAGCGTTAGCTACGCGGGTCGTTACCGACAAAACTCTAAATCTAGCCGTAAGTGTTCACACCAGAGATATGTATAAATTTTAATATGCCTTAGGGAGTGGTGATGTACCACTTCATCTGGTAACTTCTTTCTGTTTTTATCACTGATCAAATATATATGTAAGTCCCTATTATACTCATACTGATTTTATTTTATTATTATTATTAGTTACCATCCTTACTAAATCATTTTAGATAACATAATTTCTAACATTTGCCTTCCTGTGTAACAAACAGATTTACCTGTAAATTCTAAATATTAAGTTTTTTTGTTTAAGTATTTTTATTTTAGTTTGTATAGTAGCTCTGTAATAGTATGATTTTTACATCATATCTATCCTATGTACTTTGTATCTATTTTTAGTTACTTAGGAATTGTATATAGATATAGTCTTTATAAATGTTATGTTACATTGTTATAGCTCTACTTACAATAGTCACAAGATATCAATTTATTTCATTGAGATCCATGCTTGCATAGTGTTTTTATTGTTTTTTATATAGTATAAGTACTTAATATTTTTATATACTGTTCTCGTGTAATTAAAATCGACCCTGTCAGAATGTGTTAACACATTATTTTTAAATTAAGCTGTTGACGCTTTTCAAAATCGGCTGCTATGAGTGGCTGAATTAAGTGGACACATCTGATTGGGCAAAAAATGCTTTTAACACCTGAACAGTTAGCCCATTACTATCCCTGATGAAGTTCTGTAAAGGCACGAAACATGTTGGATGAAAAACCACTATGCTGTTAGGTTGACACTCTGGCTGTGGTATTGTTACTTTTGACTCATTTAGTCAAGTTTTACCTGTGATACAATAAAGATACTTTTTATTCAAATTCATCTCGGTCCATCACTGCTGGATATTTCTCACTTCAGTGAACATTTTGTCTATATGCTATTTTTCTCTAGCGGTTTCTATTGGGCTACAACCGCTACCAGCAGTCAGTAAACACACGCTCTCCTAACAAACTTTGTTGTTCATTCATCTACGAGATTTCACCTGTGCAGTCAGAACACACAGAGGGATTCAACAGCTCCTGCATAACAAGGACTTCTGGTGAGTGAGCGTCTTTTACTAAATAATATTCTGGTTATTTTCAAATGCTTAAACTGCAACAGATTATCTTGCTACACACTTGGTCAGATAAATTACATACTGCAGCGGACAAAGGTGTTTACTTAAGAACGACAGCTACAGGCTTTACTGCAACACTTATTTTATACATACTTCATCTAACCTGTGCAGCTATGGACTACAAAGTTAACACCTAAAAGCAAACAATAAAATACCACCTCTTTCCCTAGGCTTTGCAAACCTCACTGCTACATAAGCTTATAAGAGATAATATTCAGACTTTTCCCAAGTTAATAAGTATAATGTAGGTGGCGGCAATGTTAGGGGTGGCAGATTAGGAGTTAATAATATTTAACTAGTGTTTGCGAGGCGGGAGTGCAGCGGTTTAGGGGTTTTTATGTTTATTATAGTGGTGGCAATGTCCGGAGTGGCAGATTAGGGGTTAAAAAATGTATTTTAGTGTTTGCGATACGGGAGGGCCTCGGTTTAGGGGTTAATAGGTAGTTAGTGTACTTTTTAGCACTTTAGTTATGAGTTTTATACTACGGCATTGTAGTGTAAAACTCATAACTACTGACTTTAAAATGCGTTACGGATCTTGGAGGTAGAGGGTGTACCGCTCACTTTTTGGCCTCCCAGGACAGACTCATAATACTGGCGCTATGGAAGTCCCATAGAAAAAAGTATTTATGAAGTTCTCGTAAGTCAGTTTGCGGTAAGGCCAAAAAAGTGTGCGGGGCCCCTAAACCTGCAAGACTCATAATAGCAGCGGTAGTGAAAAAGCAGCGTTAGGACCTGTTAACGCTACTTTTTCAGCTTACCGCAAAACTCGGAATTTAGCCGATAGCTAAATGACTGTCTAAATGTTAACAAAAAGAGCAATCAAGCAGCACACACAGGGGTTATGGTACGGAAAAACCCCTCTCTCTGAAGAATCAAATGCACATCTTCATTCTTTAACCACCTCCAGGGGATGCAAAGTAAAGATTAATGTATGTGTGAGGTTGGAGTGGTTTTATAGGGCTCTTGGGATTTGTGAATTTTTGCCTCCTCCTAGTAGTAGAGAAGAGTAATTCCAAAGAGTAAAGGATTGTGGACTCTCACCACCTGTATGAAAGAAAAGGATTCACAGATATGCAATATAATAAGATATTAGAGAAACATAAAACTCAACAGCAAAATGTATGTGCGTTAATGTATGTGTGCTAGATACTCAAATAATGATGCTGAGAGAAACTTTACATGAATTCCTTGGCGGAAATAATATTGTTGCTATGGTATCACAGACCAAAGAAATAGTGCGTTCAACATTCTTTAGACTAGTAAAACTCTAATCTGTCAAAATAATTGGTCAGGCTAGGTTAGGTTTGTAATTAATAGGATATATTTTGTTGTTTAAGAAATATGATAAGTACAGTTTTCTTCTTTTCCTGCTAATCACGGTTAAATAATGAATGCATGAAAAATAACCCTTAAAAAAAACACTATAATTATCTGATTAAACTATTAAATTCTAGGGTTTTCTCACTGCAACTTTATAGCAGCTATAATTAGCTGTTTTTGTTCCCTTGTTTATTGAATTTGTTCTTATTTTGTTATAGAGCAAAATTCTAGAACTCCAATGCATCAACTTTTTCAGCTTACTGCCAAACAATAGTAAACAAATGTCAAATGTTCTTCTTGTGACTCTCAGAGAAAATATTCAAAGAAGCGATAATTGTTTTATTGCTGCATTCATTTACTTTTCTTTTAAGCAAAATGACAGGATGCTTTTGTGAACAAGTTGAATCTCATTAAGTGGAAAAACTAATATTAATTCCTAGAGCAATGATTTTATAGCATATTTGATTTTATTGTCAACTTGTACAATTTGGCTTGATGCGATCTTTAAAGTGAAAGTCAACCATAGCGTTTTTTGAAATGATAGGGTTGAATGTTGAAACAAATAAAGGGCACTTTCATTCATGAAGTATAAGATACTCCATGCAGAAAGTGCCTTTATTTCATTTTAAATTCACATAAGCCATTCAATACCCACATATATATGCAAAGAGATTTACACAAACAGAAAATTATTTCTTTTATTTCAAAAAAAGTAAATGATGTCAGCTTTATTTAATACATTACATTACTGATTCCATCATAAAATAAATCACATGATATAAGAATCAGATGCATATCAGATATCATTAAATTGCAGGTGAAGCAATAACTATACCTTGCAATTTATGCATTCCAAAATATTTATCACATATTTATAGTAACAGGAATGAGAGATAGTGATGTTGTGAACCTAAAAATTTGGGTTCGCAAACAGCGTACGCGAACTTCCCCAAAAGTTTGCGAACCGGCGAACCGTGCAAACCCCCATAGACTTCAATGGGCAGGCGAATTTTAAAACCCACAGGGACTCTTTCTGGCTACAATAGTGATGGAAAAGTTGTTTCAAGGGGACTAACACCTGGACTGTGGCATGCCGGAGGGGGATCCATGGCAAAACTCCCATGGAAAATTACATAGTTGATGCAGAGTCTGGTTTTAAGCCATAAAGGGCATAAATCACCTAACATTCCTAAATTGTTTGGAATAACATGCTTTAAAACATCAGGTATGATGTTGTATCAATCAGGTAGTGTAAAGGTTACGCCCGCTTCACAGTGACAGACCAAACTCCTGCAGCGGGTACAACATCATCATCATCACACCGTACGTCCATGTGTGTAATGCTGCCTGACTGAGACATATCCCTGTTATCTACATCCTCTGGCAATAATGGTCGCGCATCACTCATTTCTTCCAACTGATGTGTAAATAACTCCTCTGACAGATCAACTGAAGCGGTTGTGGTGCTAGTGTTGGTGGTGGCGGCAGGCGGGCGAGTGGTAACTTGAGAGGTGCCCGAAGCTAAGCTGGAGGAGGATGGTGCGTCAAGGTTCTGAGCGGAAGCTGTAGAAGATTGGGTGTCCTGTAATAGCCGGTCAACTATGTCCTCAGAAATGTTCGAGTTCAGGGTATGTGGCCTCTGAACACTGGCCATTATTCTAGGGCCAAAGGGAATCACAGCACCACGAACACGACGGCCCCTGCAGGGTGGCCTGCCTCTGCCTGTCATTTTTTTTTCGATGGCGTTACTATGCGTGCAAGCTACTGTGACAACAGATATGAGTAGCACTGTGCACTGGAAGAAGTTGGCAGATTAGACGCTGTAGGCCTGACACACACGCTTGCAGACAACTAACTGCTATTCAATCTATTACAGTCAAAATTGTATTTTTTTTTTTAAATCTACACTACTGTTACACCAGATATGAGTTGCACTGGGGTGACACTGTGCCCTGGCAGGCAGGCCCTGAAACGCACACGTGTGAAGGAAACTGACTGCTATTATTTAACACAGTCAAAAAAGTGTTGTTGTTTTTTAAATCTACACTACTGTTACACCAGATATGAGTTGCACTGGGGTGACACTGTGCCCTGGCAGGCAGGCAGGCACTGAAACGCAAACATGTGAAGGAAACTGACTGCTATTATTTAACACAGTCAAAAAAGTTTTGTTTTTTTTAAATCTACACTACTGTTACACCAGATATGAGTTGCACTGGGGTGACACTGTGCCCTGGCAGGCAGGCCCTGAAACGCACACGTGTGAAGGAAACTGACTGCTATTATTTAACACAGTCAAAAAAGTGTTGTTTTTTTTAAATCTACACTACTGTTACACCAGATATGAGTTGCACTGGGGTGACACTGTGCCCTGGCAGGCAGGCACTGAAACGCACACGTGTGAAGGAAACTGACTGCTATTATTTAACACAGTCAAAAAAGTGTTTTTTTTTTTTTTAAATCTACACTACTGTTACACCAGAAATGAGTTGCACTGGGGTGACACTGTGCCCTGGCAGGCAGGCAGGCCCTGAAATGCACACGTGTGAAGGAAACTGACAGCTATTATTTAACACAATCAAAAAAGAGTTGTTTTTTTTAAATCTACACTACTGTTACACCAGATATGAGTTGCACTGGGGTGACACTTTGCCCTGGCAGGCAGGCACTGAAACGCACACGTGTGAAGGAAACTGACAGCTATTATTTAACACAATCAAAAAAGTGTTGTTTTTTTTAAATCTACACTACTGTTACACCAGATATGAGTTGCACTGGGGTGACACTGTGCCCTGGCAGGCAGGCAGGCACTGAAACGCACACTTGTGAAGGAAACTGACTGCTATTATTTAACACAATCAAAAAAGTTTTTTTTTTTTTTTTTTAAATCTACACTACTGTTACACCAGATATGAGTTGCACTGGGGTGACACTGTGCCCTGGCAGGCAGGCCCTGAAATGCACACGTGTGAAGGAAACTGACTGCTATTATTTAACACAGTCAAAAAAGTGTTTTTTTTTTAAATCTACACTACTGTTACACCAGATATGAGTTGCACTAGGGTGACACTGTGCCCTGGCAGGCAGGCACTGAAACGCACACGTGTGAAGGAAACTGACTGCTATTATTTAAAACAGTCAAAAAAGTGTTTTTTTTTTTTAAATCTACACTATTGTTACACCAGATATGAGTTGCACTGGGGTGACACTGTGCCCTGGCAGGCAGGCACTGAAACGCACACGTGTGAAGGAAACTGACTGCTATTATTTAACACAGTCAAAAAAGTGTTGTTGTTTTTTTTTAAATCTACACTACTATTACACCAGATATGAGTTGCACTGGGGTGACACTGTGCCCTGGCAGGCAGGCCCTGAAACGCACACGTGTGAAGGAAACTGACTGCTATTATTTAACACAGTCAAAAAAGTGTTGTTTTTTTTAAATCTACACTACTGTTACACCAGATATGAGTTGCACTGGGATGACACTGTGCCCTGGCAGGCAGGCACTGAAACGCACATGTGTGCAGGAAACTGTCTGCTATTATTTAACACAGTCAAAAAAGTGTTGTTTTTTTTTAAATCTACACTACTGTTACACCAGATATGAGTTGCACTGGGGTGACACAAATGGAAGAAGGTCGACCTGCCTCTCTACAAACATTTTAAGGAAGTACATGGTGGAAGCGATAAGAGCTTCAGATACATGGGAATATGCAAATTAAGTAAATATTGGAGAGGAGGAGACATGGAACTGAAATTGCTGAAAACAGAATCCAAATGGATTTTTAATTTAGATTGTATCTATCTGAAAGGTCTCAATGCTAATTTTGAGATCGTCCATTTATTCTGAGTAACCCCTATTTGGTAACCTGTCTATATTTATTCCGTAACAAATTAATTTGTTGGTACAGCTTTTAATTTCTCTGAATTTTAGTAACCCTATTTTAGATAATCTCTATTGGGGACTCATGTATATAACTTAATAAAACGTTAAATAGAGCATACACTACTATGTTTAATTTGATAGAAAGAATTATCATAACATTATAAATTTGGCTCCAAGAGTATTTCCGATTCCATAATGATGACTGATATATATATATTTATTCAGATTATTAGACCATTTATGTTGAATTTAAGATGTATGCAATATGACATTAGATATCAGATGTAAGTCCTGGATTATATAAGCCTAAAATCTGTAGTATGTATTGTTAAAAAGGTATTCCACCAATATCATAGGTGGAAACCTCCCTTGTAGACATTTTGTGTACATTTATATTTGGACAATTATTAAATTCCATAGACTGACCAAATAGAATTATAGAGATCTTAATATCTATATGATAAATTAGATATCACTACTCAGACATCGAATAACCCTTTGCCCCAACTTGCCCTTTTCAAAATGGTTCCGTAATACCGGAAGTGATGAAACTGGAAGTGCCGAAAATACGGACATCCGGTTTCTATAACGGAAGTGCGGTTAGGTGGCGGCGGGTAATCCGACAACATCCAAGTATTTTGGCGCAATTTTTCACAAACAACTCCCACAATTGAGAGTATTTAAGGTCAGTATTAATGAAGCCTCCATATGTCTTGAAAAAGGCCCTCTTTTTAGGGCCGAAACACGTAGACGACTTAACCCTAAGATTTGTGAGGCTCATTATATATCCAGGACCAGGCTTCTATGGGTCTCTGTCTCCACAATGTACTAGGACATTGGATACCATTGCATAACAAAGGAGATTTACTTTTCAGACTTTTATGGAACTATCATTGACTTTTTGATATATGAACGTTTGCACTAGGATTCCAAATATTTTTAACCATCCACTTTGTATTTGTTATCATCTGCTTTGTATTTTTTACCATATGCTTTGTATAATCTATTAGTGAAGCTTGGAACTTCACTCGGACCGCTGAGTCCTTATAGCCGATATGTACATTTTGTGATTTATATTGGAAAGCTTTCTACTATTTCTTATATTTCTTATATAGGCTGCTACTAGTTTATTCTAGGTATTTAGGATTGTGGGATAAACCATCTCATTGATTGAATATCACTCACTGAGTGTATCACTTTGTTGTTCTTTTTTGTTTTTATGTAACCACTTTTTGGTTTGATTTATATCACCACATATATTGATTCTATTTTTGTTCATTATTTGGCGGTTTTCTATTTCACATTTTTTCATACTGTTTTTTTATGACACAATTTAGATTTGTATAAACATTAGATTCTTTTTTTTTTTACATGTGAATTGTCACAGTACTTTTGATCATCGTTTATCACAACTAATTTTAGGATTAGTCATTCAATTAATAATCCAGTAATCCCTAATACGTCTATAGACAGAGGGTTATACATACCAAAGACAAATTGTATTTTACCAAGTTAATTGTCCTGGTCATAACAACCAGATTTAATTTATTCTCATTCATTAATACTTAATTCTATTTTAAATAAAAAGCTGTATCTGTTCTAATAGAGTCTACTCCTATTGTTTATACTCCTTTTGTTTATATAATTTTCATTTTTTACCTTCTTGCCAAAGGAATTTTTTAATTCATTTATGATTTTTTTATAATTTGTTTTTTTGTGGTTTTAATATATGGTTTTTAATAAACATATTTGTATGTAATGAAATATTAGTGACTCAATAATCTGTGATTTCTGGATCACTCTTAAAGGTATATATCACTTTTAAGGGCACTTGTCGGAAACTTGTTCCATTTCCTGTGGTATATCTAAGTCAGTGGCGCTCCTATATATCCAAAATCTGCCACTGTGCCCTGGCAGGCAGGAACTGAAATGCACATGTGTGAAGGAAACTGACTGCTATTATTTAACACAGTCAAAAATGTGTTGTTTTTTTAAATCTACACTACTGTTACACCAGATATGAGTTGCACTGGGGTGACACTGAGCCCTGGCAGGCAGGCAGGCACTGAAACGCACACGTGTGAAGGAAACTGACTGCTATTATTTAACACAGTCAAAAAAGTGTTTTTTTTTTTTTTTAAATCTACACTACTGTTACACCAGATATGAGTGGTGGCACTGGGCAAGTGGGCACAGTATACGCTGTGAGCCTGACACACACGCTGGCAGGCAGGCAACTGCAATTAGATTACACAGGAAAAAAAAAAAAAGCAGACTGATGTTCTAGCCCTAAAATGGGCTTTTTGGGGTGCTGTCCTTACAGCAGAGATCAGATGAGTCCTTCAGGACTGTAGTGGACACTGAATACACTAGCCTAGCTATCAATTTCCCTATTAAATCAGCAGCAGCTACACTGTCCCTCCTCTCACGAAGAATGCAGCTTCAAATGAATCTAAAATGGATGCTGTCCAGGAGGTGGGAGGGTCTGGGAGGGAGTGTCTGCCGCTGATTGGCTGTAATGTGTCTGCTGACTGTGAGGTAAAGGGTCAAAGTTTACTCAATGATGAAGAATAGGGGCGGATCGAACATTGCATATGTTCGCCCGCCGCGGTGAACGCAAACATGCTATGTTCGCCGGGAACTATTCGCCGGCAACTATTCGCGACATCACTAATGAGAGATCTTTGAGTAACTACATTATAATAAATACTTTGAACAAATGTATAATTAATCTGTAATTTTCAGAATTATTATATAGACAACTAAACTTCTATATATATTTTATATTTAAGGTACAGGTGTATAAATGTATTATTTTCTCTCTTTTATGCTTTACAGTGATGGTAAACTCTCCCCTTTATAAAAACAGATCCAGAATGTTGGTGATATTTTAGATATGGTTTAATTCATCAGTTGTAATGAAGATGCAATGTAACTTAGTTGTTAATATAGATTTGAAATTCAAAAAGCCGCCTACTTCAAAAGTAAATTTTTCTGTGAGCTAAAAGTTTGAATTGTTCTCCAGTCAGCGCTCTTCCCTTAATATGCCTTTTATTATAGATAAAGTTATGGGGTAAGATTACATATAAGGCACAGGCTTCAGCGCAAGTGGGAAAACCCGCACCACCCATAATTTCACCTTGCACATCGGGGTATTACATATACGATGCCGGCAGTTCATAAAGTGCCGTAAGTAAGTTAAACTAGTTATTAAAAATGACGTCCCTTGAATTCCTATTGGCTGATCAGAGTCTTTAATTTCAAATCAGCCAATAGGATGAGAGCTACTGAAATCCTGTTGGCTGGTTTAAACAGCCAATAGGATTTCAGCCAATAGGAATTCAAGGGACACCATTTTTAATTGCTTACCTTGAATTCACTACTCAGTGTACGGCGGTGATCGTATGAAGAGGATTCTCCATGCTCCATGGCTCCATGGATGCCGGTCTTCAGTTCCAGGGTCACCGGTCTTTAGTTCCAGGGTCGTCAGTCTTCAGCTCCGCGGTCATCGGTCTTCAGCTCCGCCCTCCGCTCCACACCGGCTTGTTCCTAGAAGAAGAAAGAAGAGGTCACCACTTGGAAGAAGACTTCACCGCCTGGAACAGGACCTTCTCTGCCGGACTTCAGGAACCGTGAGTACCAACCTGGGGGTTAGACTTAGGTTTTTTTATGGTGGATATAGGAGTTAATATACTTTATTAATGATTGCGGTGGGGGATTGTGGTTAACAGGTAGCTAGATATTGCACATGCGTTCGGTGTTAGTTAATATTTTCAGTTAGTTACGGGAGTTACAGTGCTCACATACTCAGTGCAAGGCTTGCTGCAGCTGCCTTTGTGTGGCGAAGTGAAAATGGAGTAAAATTTCTCCATTTTCGCCAAAGTCCTTTGTTATGAATATGTAATACCAATTTGCGAAGCGGTCCAATGTTAGCTTATGGGAGTAAAAATTGTGGGCAACGGGTGAAATATACTTGCCGCATTTATATGCAGCGCTGTATATTGGATACCAAAACCGCATAAAAACCATCTAAACTTTTAGCTTACAGAAAATGTTACTCTTGAAGTGAGTAGTAGAAAAAAAAGATATTTGAAATTCATATTTATATTAAAAAGTAAGTTATGGCGCATCTTCATTACTACTGATGAATTCAACTCCATCTAAAATATCACTAACATTACGGATCTGTTTTTATATAGGGGAGAGTTTACCATCACTATCTTATTTTTGTTCATTTATATTGGTTGTTCTGTATTGATTTTTCTAAAATAAAATGTATTCAATCTAATAAACCGAGCCTGGCTTTTTATGGTTCCTCAGTTCATACTCAAGGGAATATTTATCAAAGCGTCAACCGAAAATACGCTTGAATTCCGCGTCGTAATTGTCTCAAGATTGATCCGACCTAGTTAATAAAGCTTCTAAATCGGAATAAGTAAAATTTTGTGACGTAAAATACGATCCGGCGGTCTCAATCCTATGCAGATCGATGCAGATCGATGCGGGTTGAAACCCCGCTGAATTCTAGCGGAATTATGTTCATTCACCCTCCTATTCGACACTATTTGAAGTCATTATGAAATTATCAAAAATTCAATATTTACGCTCACGTCTTTCCTTGAGGTCGCAGATGCCATAGAACTCAATGGGAGTTTGAAAACACAGAAAGCTTATGTTTGATGCTGCAAGAGAATGAAGTATATTACATAATAAATTAAAATTAGAAACTTTATTAAAATTGTATACCCTTTCTAAATTAAACAATATTATTGCTACACATTTGGTGCACTAGTAGATATAGGGATAAAAATGAAAAATACATTACTACTGATGGATTATGCTACAACTTCTCTCATTACAAATCAAGGTGACAATATTATTTCTACATATTTGATGCAAAGTTTTGCCCCAAACTTGTTGCACTAATAGATATAGAGATATAAATGAAATAAATATACAACATAATATAACTTACTTCCTTTTTATTTGTTGTAAAAATATATGTGCACCATGTTTAAGCCATGTAATACACTCTCCACTTTTCACACCAATTATGACGCAAACTCCTAAATAACCCACACACTAGTGAATATTTCCACCACTTTTGATTCGAATATGCATAATCACATGATTTATGACATCAGCCAATCTGATTCAAATACACATTATAAACTATCACTAATGAATCAAATTGCTCTGTACTTGTGTTATTAATCACTCATCAGAACTTGTAAGTGTCATTTGTTACATTGTGTATTATACTTTGAATATATGTATATGTGAAATTAGTATTAAAGATAAACATTGATGCTGATATTAGGACACACAGTGTAATATTTTAGACAAGGATTTAAAAATTTGAATTGATGTTTGATTTAATATACTCTTAAGCTGATAGCTCAAAGGGATAGCCCACCTAACTTTAAACTGTCATGAATCAGATACAGCAGCAATTAAAATAATCTCTTTACTGGCATGCTATTTTCAGTGTATTTCTTCCTTTTCTTGAATTTCTTTTTCAGTAAGAAATGTCATCTTATATGCCAGCCTATTTTATAACACCTGTGAAGGGATGTTTTTTAAAAATTGATTGCAATCAGGTGGGGTTAGACAGGTGCAGAGAGAAACCTGGCATTGTACTACTGGAAGCTAGCTGAACACATCTATTTAGCCAATCACAAGAGACAAATGTGTGCAGGCACCAATTAGCAGCTAGCTCCCACTAGTGCAACTTAAATTTGTACTTTCCTACCCCTTTAAAATATCCATAGATTGCAAATAAATAAATATGATACTCTGATTACATGTTATATTTGCAATTATTCCTGCTCAGAATAATAATACATTTACAATATATACATATAGTGGTATAAATAAACACGGAGATATGAAAGAAAACATTGTTTAGAACAAAAAAGGAACTTTGCAAAAGATTTTTGACAAAGCACATATATATATATATATATATATATATATATATATATATATATATATATATACACAAATATATATATGTGTGGGTGTGTGTGTTGTGTGTGTTTGTGTGTGTATATACATACTAAAATATGTATGTCCAATATTACAAAGAATTCTAATAATTCTAATTCACTCTCCACTTTGCACCAAATACAGTATGTCGCTACTTGCTATATTCGCAATTAGTCCTGCTCAGAAAAAGAATACATTTACACTATATACAATAATGTGCTAAAGAGAAATGTGCTTGTTCGTGAACAGTAATGAAATTATATAAATAAAGTTTGGAAAAACCTGAAAAGCCGCAACATTGATGACTGTTAGTTAACACCAGTCCGATGCTCTTCGCACCGTACTTGACGAGTGTGTTTTTGATGGCTTTTTTGATAAGGAGATTGTATTCAGATCCATGGCCGCGATGTTTGGCGAGCGTATTGACGCCCGCAAATGCAACATAGTTGACGCTTTGATAAATATCACCCTCAAACCCAAGTTCTGGTTTCAATTTACCACAACATACTATATTTTAATTATTTTTCTACTTGGGTACATACATTTGAATTCCTATAAAAGGGGCATTTTCCATTTATAAAGGATGTGGTATTGCAATGTTTTCTTTCTTTCACTTAAAAATAAACAATTCAATATATATAAGATATATGCACATTTATGTTCTGATGTTATGAATAAGCTAAAGTTGTCTTCTCAGACTTTTTAGAGGTATATCTCTGACTCTCTGTCCACAAACAAATCAATAAGAAAAGTCTCTATTATCCAATTAATCTTAGTAAAAACTAAAATATTGATACAGCTGCACTAGTTTCAACATTCATTTTAACAGCTTTTAAAAGCAATATACACTGATCACCATAGTTCTACGCCATGCAGTGCCAGCATATTGCATAACATAGAACTACTGCAATTCTGTCTGTAGCCCTGGTTGTCACTTTTGAAGTGAGATTGACCATCATTACAGACAGTGACACTTTCAGTGTCACTGTAATGATCTTGTTTTGGTGCCCATGGGAGGTGTGGGAAGGAAGGTGCAAGGCATGTGGAAGGGCCAGTATGGGAGGTGGAAGGGAGAGGTGGTTCCCTAAAATATGACAAATTGGTTTGGAAGAGAAAAGGCGTGATAGGTCCTTATACTCTGGAAACATATTGGTTGGAAAGGGGATGTGGGTCCCTATGCTACAGAAAAAATAGTGATTACTTTGAGGGGGAGGATGAGGGACAACCAAATACTACAGAAAAAAGTATATTTCATAAATGATATAAAATAAAATATAAAAATCAATTATAAAACATGGTAGGGAACAGTGGGAAGAGAGGGTTAATTTTGGGGGGTTAAGGAGGTGGGATGGAAATAAATAAATATTCAAAAACAAAAAACTTCTAAACTATATTCTGACTGCCAATGCCTAAGATAGGGGTAACCAGTGCATGTGTGTGTGGTGGGGGGAGCTGTTTGGGAGGGATCAGATAGGGATTAGGTGGTGGGAAGTGTCAGGTGGGAGTGTAATCCCTATACTACAACAAATATGAACCTTACAAACTAAGGGCCAGATTACAAGTGGCACACTATTTAATGCTCCAGCTTGAGCATTAACTTAGTCAGAAGTAAGCTTTTTGCGTGCATTGGGTAGAGCGTATATTATGTTGACAGTAAAAAGTTTGCACACAAGAGAAATCTGAGTCTTGCTAACACCCAGTCTTTATTAGAGAGCGTGGAAGAAAAAAAACTAATACTTATTGCTCTTGTGTTAACCAGACAAAAGATATGAATATTTCCAATTCCAATGTTCCTCATGTACAGCATAATGTTATTTTATGGTACACACACACACACACATATATATATATATATATGTATAAACATATACCTGAATATCTATTCCTATAGATATATAGGTATAGATATCTATTTTAAATTAATATTATCACACATTTATAAAAAAATATAGATGTACTAATATAAATTTAAAAAAAAAATCTATTTGAAGAACATAGAAATGTAAAATATACATAACACAATTTGTGTTTCATGATATAGGTTTAACATGGTGTCGGGTTCGCTCACATGAAAACGTAGTTATCGTAAGGCTCGTAATTACATATAAAATATTCGGCTAGATTACGAGTTTTTGTCGGTAAGGCTTGTGGTGCTAACGAGCAGTTTATGCTCACTGCTCACCTACAAACAACGCTGGTATTACAGGTTTTTTTAAACCCGGCATTAGCCGCAAAAAAGTGAGCAGAGAGCAAAATTTTGCTCCACATCTCACCTCAATACCAGCGCTGCTTATGGTAGCGGTGAGCTGGCTAAACATGCTTGTGCACGATTTCCCCATAGGAATCAATGGGGCTGATTCGGCTGAAAATAAGTCTAACACCTACAAAAAAGCAGCATTCAGCTCCCATTGATTCTTAGAGGGAAATACATTTTATGTGTACACCTAACACCCTAACATGAACCCCGAGTCTAAACACAGCTAATCTTACACTTATTAACCCGTAATCTGCCGTCCCCGACATCGCCGACACCTAAATTATATTATTAACCCCTAATCTGCCGCTCCGGACACCGCCGCCACCTACATTATACTTATGAACCCATAATCTGTCGCCCCCATCTGCCGCCCCCAATGTCGTCACAACCTACCTACAATGATTAACCCCTAATCTGCCATCCCCGATATTGCAGACACCTACATTATATTATTAACTCCTAATCTGCCGCCCCGGACACCGCCTCCACCTTCATTATACTTATGAACCCCTAATCTGTTGCCCCCAACATCGCTGACACCTACATTATAGTTATTAACCCCTATTCTGCCACCCCCAATGTCATCGCAAACCTACCTACAATTATTAACCCCTATTCTTCCGCCCCAAACATCGCTGTCACTATAATAAA
Source organism: Bombina bombina (assembly GCF_027579735.1). NCBI lineage: Eukaryota > Metazoa > Chordata > Amphibia > Anura > Bombinatoridae > Bombina > Bombina bombina. The sequence continues at coordinate 780,414,948 of NC_069503.1, forward strand.
GTTATTAACCCCTAAACCTAAGTCTAACCCTAACCCTAACTTAAATATAATTTAAATAAGTCTAAATAAAAATACTATTATTAACTAAATTATTCATATTTAAAACAAAATACTTACCTATAAAATAAACCATAAGATAGCTACAATATAACTAATAGTATCTATCATTGTATCTATCTTAGGGTTTATTTTTATTTTATTTATTTTATTTATTTTTGTATTTATTTTAACTAGGTAGAATAGTTATTAAATAGTTATTAACTATTTAATAACTTCCTAGTTAAAATAAATACAAATATACCTGTAAAATAAATCCTAACCTAAGTTACAATTACACCTAACACTACACTATCATTAAATAAATTATCTAAATTAACTACAATTAATTACAATTAAATTAAATAAACTAAATTACAAAAAAAAAACTAAATTACAGAAAAAAATAAAATAATTACAATTCTTTAAAACTAATTACACCTTATCTAATCCCCCTAATAAAATAAAAAAGCCCCCCAAAATAATAAAAATCCCTACCCTATACTAAATTACAAATAGCCCTTAAAAGGGCTTTTTGTAGAGCATTGCCCCAAAGTAATCATCTCTTTTACCTGTAAAAAAAAAGACAATACCCCACCAACATTACAACCCAGCACCCACACACCCAACCCTACTCTAAAACCCATCCAATACCCCCTTAATAAAACCTAACACTACCCCCTTGAAGATCACCCTACCTTGAGACGTCGTCACCCAGCCAGGCAGAAGTGGTCCTCCAGACGGTCCGAAGTCTTCATCCTATTCGGGCAGAAGAGGTCCTCCAGACGGCCAGAAGTCTTCATCCAGGCGGCATCTTCTATCTTCATCCATCCGGAGCGGGTCCATCTTCAAGACATCCGACGCGGGACATCCTCTTCTTCCGAGCGACTAACACTAAATGAAGGTACCGTCATTTAGTGTTAGTCGTCGGAAGAAGAGGATGTTCCACGTTGGATGTCTTGAAGATGGACCCGCTCTGCTCCGGATGGATGAAGATAGAAGATGCCGCCTGGATGAAGACTTCTGGCCATCTGGAAGACCTCTTCTGCCTGGATAGGATGAAGACTTCAGACCGTCTGGAGGACCACTTCTGCCCGGTTGGGTGAAGATGTCTCAAGGTAGGGTGATCTTCAAGGGGGTAGTGTTAGGTTTTATTAAGGGGGGATTGGGTTGGTTTTAGAGTAGGGTTGGGTGTGTGGGTGCTGGGTTGTAATGTTGGGGGGGTATTGTCCTTTTTTTACAGGTAAAAGAGCTTATTACTTTGGGGCAATGCCCCGCAAAAAGCCCTTTTAAGGGCTATTTGTAATTTAGTATCGGGTAGGGATCTTTATTATTTTGGGGGGCTTTTTTATTTTATTAGGGGGATTAGATTAGGTGTAATTAGTTTTAAAAAATTGTAATTTCATTTTTTTCTGTAATTTAGTGTTTTTTTATCATAATTTAGTTTTTTTTAATTTAATTGTAATTAATTGTTGTCAATTTAGGTAATTTATTTAATGATAGTGTAGTGTTAGGTGTAATTGTAACTTAGGTTAGGATTTATTTTACAGGTATATTTGTATTTATTTTAACTAGGAAGTTATTAAATACTTAATAACTATTTAATAACTATTCTACAAGGTTAAAATAAATGCAAAGTTGCCTGTAAAATAAAAATAAACCCTACGATAGCTACATTGTAACTATTGGTTATATTGTAGCTAGCTTAGGGTTTATTTTATCGGTAAGTATTTAGTTTTAAATAGGAATAATTTAGTTAATTGTAGTAATTTTATTTTGATTATTTTAAATTATATTTAAGTTAGGGGGTGTTAGGGTAAGGTTTAGGGGGTAATACATTTAATATAGTTACGGCGACGTTGAGGGCAGCAGATTAGGGGTTAATAAATGTAGGTAGGTGTCGGCGATGTTAGGGACGGCAGATTAGGGGTTAATAAAATCTAACTAATGTTTGTGAGGCGGGAGTGCGACAGTTTAGGGGTTAATATTTTTATTGAAGTGGCGGCGATGTCTGGTCGCAGATTAGGGGTTAATAAATGTATTTAAGTGTTTGCGATGTGGGGGGGCCTCGGTTTAGGGGTTAATAGGTAGTTTATGGGTGTTAGTGTACTTTTTAGCACTTTAGTCCACCCCCTATTCATCATCATTGAGTAAACTTTGAACCTGTACCTCACAGTCAGAATACACATTACAGCCAATCAGCAGCAGACCCTCCCTCCCAGACCCTCCCACCTCCTGGACAGCATCCATTTTAGATTCATTTGGACGCTGCATTCTTAGTGAGAAGAGGGACAGTGTAGCTGCTGCTGATTTAATAGGGAAATTGATAGCTAGGCTAGTGTATTCAGTGTCCACTACAGTCCTGAAGGACTCATCTGATCTCTGCTGTAAGGACAGCACCCCAAAAAGCCCTTTTTAGAGCTAGAACATCAGTCTGCTTTTTTTTTTTTCCTGTGTAATCTAATTGCAGTTGCCTGCCTGCCAGCGTGTGTGTTAGGCTCACAACGTATACTGTGCCCACTTGCCCAGTGCCACCACTCATATCTGGTGTAACAGTAGTGTACATTTAAAAAAAAAAAAACTTTTTTGACTGTGAAATAATTGCAGACAGCTGCCAGTACCCAAGATAGCCACCAATAAGGCAGATGGGGAGGGTTAGAGAGCTGTTTTTGGGGGATCAGGGAGGTTGGGGGCTAAGGGGGATGCTACACCACAGCATATGTAAATATGCTAAAAAAAAAAAAAATGAAAACCTTTTTATTTTAGTACTGGCAGACTTTCTGCCAGTACTTAAGATGGCGGGGACAATTGTGGGGTGGGGGAGCGAAGGGAGCTTTTTGGGAGGGATCAGGGGGTCTGATGTGTCAGGTGGGAGGCTGATCTCTACACTAAAGCTAAAATTAACCCTGCAAGTTCCCTACAAACTACCTAATTAACCCCTTCACTGCTAGCCATAATATACGTGTGATGCACAGCAGCATTTAGCGGCCTTCTAATTACCAGAAAGCAACGCCAAAGTCATATATGTCTGCTATTTCTGAACAAAGGGGATCCCAGAGAAGCATTTACAACCATTTGTGCCATAATTGCACAAGCTGTTTGTAAATAATTTCAGTGAGAAACCTAAAATTGCGAATTTTTTTTATTTTTTTTTAAATTTGATCGCATTTGGCGGTGAAATGGTGGCATGAAATATACCAAAATGGGCCTAGATCAATACTTTGGGTTGTCTACTACACTACACTTAAGCTAAAATTAACTCTACAAGCTCCCTACATGCTCCCTAATTAACCCCTTGACTGCTGGGCATAAAACACGTGTGGCACACAGTGGCATTTAGCAGCCTTCTAATTACCAAAAAGCAACGCCAAAGCCATATAAGTCTGCTATTTCTGAACAAAGGGGATCCCAGAGAAGCATTTACAACCATTTATGCCATAATTGTATGTGAGAAACCTAAAGTTTGTGAAAAAGTGAACAATTTTTTTTTATTTGATCGCATTTGGCGGTGAAATGGTGGCATGAAATATACCAAAATGGGCCTAGATCAATACTTTGGGTTGTCTACTACACTACACTTAAGCTAAAATTAACTCTACAAGCTGCCTACATGCTCCCTAATTAACCCCTTCACTGCTGGGCATAAAACACGTGTGGTACGTAGTGGCATTTAGCAGCCTTCTAATTACCAAAAAGCAACGCCAAAGCCATATAATACTGCTGTAATGGCATATCTGGCACACAGTGTTGGGGCAAGGGTCTATCTGACCACTGATACCTGGTCTGCAAAGCATGGTCAGGGCAGGTATATCACCTACACTGCGCACTGTGAAGTGGGCGTAACCCTTACACGTAACCCTTACACTACCTGATCGATACATACCTGATGTTTTAAAGCACGTTATTCCAAACAATTTAGGAATGTTAGGTGATGTATGCCCTTTATGGATTAAAACCAGACTCTGCATCAAATATGTAATTTTCCATGGGAGTTTTGCCATGGATCCCCCTTCGGCATGCCACAGTCCAGGTGTTAGTGCCCTTGAAACAACTTTTCCATCACTATTGTGGCCAGAAAGAGTCCCTGTGGGTTTTAAAATTCGCCTGCCTATTGAAGTCTATGGTGGTTCGCCCGGTTTGCCGGTTTGCGAACTTTTGTGGAAGTTCGAGTTCTCCGTTCACGAACCCAAATTTTTCGGTTCGCGACATTACTAGTTGGGACCTCTCAACGCTGCTTTTTAAGGCTAATGCAAGACTCGTAATCTAGGCGATTATTAATAATAATAATCATTAAATATTAGTATTTTTATTATTATTATTATTATTATTATTATTATTGTAGTAATCTAGCCCATAATGTTATGGACAAAACAGTGCAGCCTGACAATCAACCCATGAATTTCTTACCACTATGACCAATCAACAAAGCAATTATACCATTAACTATCTCACTGGTTAATTTTGACTTTACTGTTCCTTTAAGATTGTAGAAAGTTTTTCTAAATGCCATTTCTTGATTTTGCAGTTGTGATTTTTACTTTATCGTGTTTCCTACAGCTCTTGTTAACTGTTACAGATATCAGGTATATGTCTATTAAATACATATGGAAATTTCTATCCTGCCCACTAAAAGTATACAATAATGATGAATATTGGTTTAATGAATATAAACCAAATGTTCACACTAAGGGGCCTATTTAAAAACATGCGAGCGGACATGATCTGATATTGCGGATCATGTCCGCTGCACATCGATAAATGCCGACAGCATACGCTCTCAGCATTTATCATTGCACCAGCAATTCTGGGGAACTGTTGGTGCAATTACGCCCCTTGCAGATTTGCGGCCAATCGGCCACTAGCAGGGGGTGTCAATCAACCCGATTGTATTGGATCGGGTTGATTTCCGGCGATGTCTCAGAGCAGGCGAACAGGTTATGGAGCAGCGGTCTTTAGACGGGGCATCAAGCTCCTAATGGAGCTTGATAAATAGGCCCCATGACATCTAAAATGTTGCCAGTAGCCATTTCAGAGTGTATTTCACATGCAAAAAATAATAGAATTATCCTAAATAATCTTGGAATACTTTGAAAAGGCCAGTTCTGCACTTTATCAAATGCCTTTGTGTGTTCAATTTAATGTGTCCATTTTTTTGTTAATATTCATTTGGTAACGTATGGTTGTATGCAATGTGATTGCTATGGTAGATGTTGTCAATGGATTTTATAGGTGACTTTTCAGTTATTCAAGACACATGCTGTTATCATTTGGATTGTGTTGAAAGAGACTTATCAAGAGCCAAAAATAAAAAAAGGAGCCCATAAATATGATCAGCAAGATTTGAAGTCCACCCCTTTGTGTTTCCTTTTAAAATTCTATTTTTTCCAGTATCCTCCTGCCTAATGGCCCATATCTCTGTTTCGTCAGTATCACCAGACCCTCAATTTTAATTTACTACATAATACACCTTAAATGTATGAACTCCATAGAAGAATACAAATGTACAAAGTGCCAACTTTGGGACATCTACCATATAAAGAACATTATGGTTAAAGTAGATAGACCAGATACTGAATTAGTTTATCCACGAGCATACCACATAGCTGGGACAACCATTTATTTAAAAATAGGAATATTTTCCATTTAGAAATGCTACAAAATAAACTTTGACACCTATTCAAAATGTACTTAAGAAATCAAAAATCCTCAGTGATGATCCTCAGCAGAGATTATTTTCCAGATGTAAACCTGATTTAAAGGAAAATTACAGGTTAGGTGCTTAAGTATAAGAAGCAAGATGACAGTATGCTGTCTAAATCATGGCATTTATAATTTAAAATGGTAAAACTGCAGTATATACACTGGACACTGTCTGCCTGTTACCTAAGCCCCCCTCATGATTTTTACGACACCTCCTCCTCTCCCTGCACTGTCTTCTTAGCTATTCTGTGTTTTAAGATATAATCTGTAAATTCCATTGAATTGGTCAGTATTGCTTTAGACTTGATAAATGAAGGAACTCTTCCGAAAGCTTGTCAACTTATAAATGTATAGTTAGTCCAATAAAAAAAAGTATCATTCCTCAATACAATACTCTTGTTATTTTGATATCTAAATAGATATACCTATATATATATATATATATATATATATATATATATATATATAGTCCTCCGAAAACGTTACATCAATAAAGTAACTTTTGCTGTGAAAGACCTGAGAGTGCACTTCCTTTTGGCTGCTATTTGTTGTTTAAAGTTGCACCCAGGCAGTTTTCCACTTGTGGGTAAGATCTGGAATTTTGGATATATATATATATATATATATATATATATATATATATATATATGTTGTGGATAAAGTAAGAAATTGGGCAATCCTAACATTACCCAGGAAAACCTGATCTTACGCAAGAGGCTGTGGGTAAAACTTGATGTAACATGATAAATCTTCTTAGAGTGCATCGATCTACCACATCAAACATATATATAGGATTCACTGTTATTCACACATCTTCACTATCTTTTTTGCCTCCATCAGGGGGGTTAAAGGAGGGCAAAGCCCCCCCTATAAACCATATTCCCCAAGGTTCACTTGGGTTGAATGCCAGAGGATCGGCATGGTGCCTTTCTTTAACCCCTCAGACAGAGGCAAAAAAATAGTGTAGATGGGGGAATTACATTACATCGAGCTTTACCCACAGCCTCTTGGGTAATGTCAGGTTTACCCAGATTTCTGAATTTACTCGTAACACACACACACACACACACACACACACACATATATATATATATATATATATATATATATATATATATATATATATAAAAGAAGATGTGAAGAAGCGCACAAGAAAGGCACCCCTAGTGAAGCCTGTAGGTACAGTTGCTCAAATAGTTAGGTGAAATAAAACCACTCACGTGATTCAACCTCAATTCGTATGAGGTATCAATAGGACCCAGGTTATAGCTGATTCCTCCCTGATTATTCCTTTTTGCTGGTTTCCACACGATATCTCTGTGCTCCTGGGCTGTGTAGAAATAGTCTCTGATGTTTCAGGACAGCGGTGTTAAGCTGCATCCACTGCAGTACTCAGGGGCAAGGTGATATGTGGGAAACAGAACAAACGGGGACCGCAAATATATGTGTGTTAAACAGTATATTTATTGGTGCAGGTATAAACATATATGGACATACCAAACATAAGCAAACATAAAACAAACATAAAAAGCCATCAGCGATTACAGTGACTATAAGATGCATCACTAACAGGTATATCGACAATCTAACAAAGGGATATGTCCTGCAACCAGTTATTTAGCTGCTGTGTAGTAGAAAAATAGTAATGAACCCTCTCACAGCTCGATACCGGCTTACCCCCGGACGCACAACCAGGTGTGTGATACGGAGAGCTGGAATGTATCAGCGTCTATGGAGAAGCGGGTACTACGTGTGGCGGGGGGCGGAGCCTTACGCGTTTCGCAACACTATTGGTTGCTTCGTCAGAGGTAGGGGCAGCCCCCCTCCCATTCCGTCTTTTGTAGCGTAGTGGGGCTCTATTGGTCCTTAGCAGGGAGCTGCCGTCGCCATATTTGTTAAGGGCATCTTAGTGTGTGTATTTACATACATACAGGGAGTGCAGAATTATTAGGCAAATGAGTATTTTGACCACATCATCCTCTTTATGCATGTTGTCTTACTCCAAGCTGTATAGGCTTGAAAGCCTACTACCAGTTAAGCATATTAGGTGATGTGCATCTCTGTAATGAGAAGGGGTGTGGTCTAATAACATCAACACCCTATATCAGGTGTGCATAATTATTAGGCAACTTCCTTTCCTTTGGCAAAATGGGTCAAAAGAAGGACTTCACAGGCTCAGAAAAGTAAAAAATAGTGAGATATCTTGCAGAGGGATGCAGCACTCTTAAAATTGCAAAGCTTCTGAAGCATGATCATCGAATAATCAAGCGTTTCATTCAAAATAGTCAACAGGGTCGCAAGAAGCGTGTGGAAAAACCAAGGCGCAAAATAACTGCCCATGAACTGAGAAAAGTCAAGCGTGCAGCTGCCAAGATGCCACTTGCCACCAGTTTGGCCATATTTCAGAGCTGCAACATCACTGGAGTGCCTAAAAGCACAAGGTGTGCAATACTCAGAGACATGGCCAAGGTAAGAAAGGCTGAAAGACGACCACCACTGAACAAGACACACAAGCTGAAACGTCAAGACTGGGCCAAGAAATATCTCAAGACTGATTTTTCTAAGGTTTTATGGACTGATGAAATGAGAGTGAGTCTTGATGGGCAGATGGATGGGCCCGTGGCTGGATTGGTAAAGGGCAGAGAGCTCCAGTCCGACTCAGACGCCAGCAAGGTGGAGGTGGAGTACTGGTTTGGGCTGGTATCATCAAAGATGAGCTTGTGGGGCCTTTTCGGGTTGAGGATGGAGTCAAGCTCAACTCCCAGTCATACTGCCAGTTTCTGGAAGACACCTTCTTCAAGCAGTGGTACAGGAAGAAGTCTGCATCCTTCAAGAAAAACATGATTTTCATGCAGGACAATGCTCCATCACACGCGTCCAAGTACTCCACAGCGTGGCTGGCAAGAAAGGCTATAAAAGAAGAAAATCTAATGACATGGCCTCCTTGTTCACCTGATTTGAACCCCATTGAGAACCTGTGGTCCATCATCAAATGTGAGATTTACAAGGAGGGAAAACAGTACACCTCTCTGAACAGTGTCTGGGAGGCTGTGGTTGCTGCTGCACGCAATGTTGATGGTGAACAGATCAAAACACTGACAGAATCCATGGATGGCAGGCTTTTGAGTGTCCTTGCAAAGAAAGGTGGCTATATTGGTCACTGATTTGTTTTTGTTTTGTTTTTGAATGTCAGAAATGTATATTTGTGAATGTTGAGATGTTATATTGGTTTCACTGGTAAAAATAAATAATTGAAATGGGTATATATTTGTTTTTTTAAGTTGCCTAATAATTATGCACAGTAATAGTCACCTGCACACACAGATATCCCCCTAAAATAGCTAAAACTAAAAACAAACTAAAAACTACTTCCAAAAATATTCAGCTTTGATATTAATGAGTTTTTTGGGTTCATTGAGAACATGGTTGTTGTTCAATAATAAAATTAAGCCTCAAAAATACAACTTGCCTAATAATTCTGCACTCCCTGTAGATGCACTTAAAGTATTACATTATTTGCAATTAAAAGATATAAAAGTATTACTTTTAAACTTAAAAACGAGCCTTGCTCAAATTCAACAGGCAAGTTAAAAACCATAATAAATAGTTAATGGTAAAAATGTTAAAAAAGTTAAAATGGTCATCCATCAAAGTATATAAACGTCATTTAGGCAATAAATATAAAAAAGGAACACTTAGCACAAAATATAATGCACATAGCTCACTATATAATGCATCTACCAATTGTTATCATTCAATACATTCTGCGTATATTTTGACTTGCTGTATTGAGCCATTACTCGCTATATATAGCGTTTTGGAATCTTAATCCAAAAACCTTTTTATATATAGCAGGTATGTCCCCAGCCATCATTTGCAGTATCTACACTCAGAACCCAAACATAAATGTATGTATATGTAATGGGTATAGTTAAAGGTAGTAGTAGAGCCCAAATGCTTCATTTTCACAGTACAAGGGCAACTGGCAATGTATTACTGATGATAAAATACCTAATGTGTACAAGGAGTAAAAAAACTGATTGATACATCTCTATTAGCCAAACCTATTTGCGGGGGTTACCATAAAAGAAGTATAAAGAGCAGGGACTAACAGGTCTTTAGTTATGTTCTTAACTATTTTATAAGTAGATGTTAGCTGAGTATAAATATTGTTATTTGTTATATATAATCAGTTTATTAGTTTAAAACTTGTGTCAATATGCAATTCAAAGGAATGCTGCTAAATCTATGTCCCTATTTAGCCCATTTGATTCAAGAGTATTTAATGAAAAGATCCAAAAAGTTTCTCTTTTTCTCAGCTCAAGTAGTCTGCTGCCACCTCTCTTTTTAGTGTTAATTTGCTCTATTGCTTTAATGTAAAAGTCATTTTTGTTTTTATTATGTTTTTGACTAAAATGTTGGATAAGGGGGGTGTTTAATATGCCCGCTTCAATATTTTTCATGTGTTCCAGACATCTGGTTTTAAGATTTCTTTTTGTGCTTCCTATGTACCTCAAAGGGTTATCACAGGTACATTCCAACTTATGGACTACATAGTCAGATTTACAATTTAATAATTTCTTTATTGGGAACTTTTCTTCATTTTCTGTTTTTATGGCAAATTTGTTAAATAGTTTCGAATGATGTGTGTGTTCACAACAGACGCAATTCTTTCTAAAGCACTTGTGGACGACTTGTAACACTGTAGTGGTTAAATTCTTTTTTTGGTTAGTGAATTTTTTGTTACTTCTGATAGCACTAGGTGCAAGAAGTGACTTTAGATTTTGTTTTTTTCTGTAGATGACATCTGGGTTATTTCCAATTACATCTTTTAACAACGGATCTTTTTGTAATATCCCCCAATGTTTGTTTAAGATGTTTTTAATTTTCCAATGACCATCATTAAACGTCGTGACAAATTTCACTTTACTCTTAGCTATTGTGTTTGTAGGCATTTTTCTATTTTGAATCAGGGATTTTCTGTCCAAAATTTTTGCTCTTTCATATGCCTTGTCAACAATTTTATCTGGGTATTTCTTTTCCTTAAACTTTTGTTTCAAAATTTTTGCTTCCTTCTCAAAGGTCTCAGTCTCTGTACAATTTCTTTTTAGACGCTGAAATTGTCCATATGGTATGTTCTCTATCCACCTAGGATGGTGAGCGCTTCTCGCATCTAAATATCCATTTGTATCTGTTTGTTTGCGAAAAAGACTGCTCTTAACTACACCATCCAAGGTGGATAGAGTAACATCCAAAAAATCAATTTGATGTTCATTGATGGTTTCTGTAAACTTCAGATTCATGTAATTATTATTAAGTTGTTCCACAAAGTCTTTCCAATCGCATTCATCACCATCCCATACTATCAGGATATCATCTATAAATCTCCGCCACAGTTTGATCTGGCCATATTTGAATCCTATACCTTCATAGACCATATCATTCTCAAAAGCTCCCATATAAAGGTTGGCAAAATGTGGCGCAAATTTTGTGCCCATTGCCGTGCCAGTCTTTTGTAAATCAAAATTTTCTTCAAAGAGGAAATAATTGTTTTCTAAAACAAACTTAATGGAGTCTAGAATGAATTTCTTTTGGTCGTTAGCCATCTGATCTGCCTTTTCAAGAAAATACTTGGTGGCGCGTATACCTTGTTGATGGGGGATCGAGGTATACAGGGCTGTTACATCTAAAGTGGCCCATTTATAGGACGATTTCCATTCGAAATCTTCAATCGTCTGTAACAGGTGTGGAGTATCTCTGAGATATGACCTTAGCTGTATTACCATGGGTTTGAGGAATATATCTACATATTCCGAGAGTCTCGAGGTAAGGGAATCAATACCCGAGATAATAGGTCTGCCTGGAGGTCTGTCTAAATTCTTATGAATCTTAGGTAGATAATAATATTTAGCTATTTTGGGTTCTTGATTAGCTAGATACCTCCATTCTCTTATGTCTAGAATTTTTTCTCTAAGACCACCATTTATATGTTCCATATAATTTGCCAATAGAAAATTTGTAGGGTCATTTTTCTCTAGGCACCTATAGGTTGCCGAATCTGAGAGCTGTCTAAAAGCTTCTTCTAGATAGTCTTTTCTGCCTCTCATTATAATTTCTTCATTATCAATTAATGTTTTTAAAACCTCTTTTTCAGTTAGGCTTAGATTATGTTTTTTAACTTTGTAATCTTTGCATAAGGCGGAACATTCCTGAATTATCAAATCTTTAAATTGTGTTATATGTTTTCCTTGGGATTGGACAGGGAAACAAATCGATTTGGGCCTTAGACCATTATTCATTACTTTTGCCTCTTTCAAATCAATGTTAATTTCATTGTCTAGGCTAATGTTAGAGGTTGTTTCCATTATGTTTGGCTGGGTATAGTTTTCATTTTCGAGGTCTATTAGAGCTTCTAGAGTTTCTTTGTCCGATTGCGTTAGCATATTGCCTTCCCTATTTTTCTTATCTTTTTCAAAATATCTTATTAAAGTTACTTTTCTTATAAATTTATTTACATCTACAAACAGTTCAAAAGGATTTGGTTTTTTAGTAGGTGCAAAAGAAAGTCCTCTTTTTAAAAGTTCCATTTCTTTTAGATTTAAAATGTGTGTAGATAGATTAAATATTTGAATCGTATCATTACTATCATCTTTCATGATGGTCTCATTTCTCTTCTTCTTTTTAGATTGTATAATTCTTCCTGCTCTGCATCCTCTTCGTTTTCCAAATGTCTTTTTCCCTTTCTTAATTCGCTGGAGAAGTCTGTTTGTCTCAACTCTAGATTTGTGTGTGAGGGCCCTGCTCTTGCTATTCTTTCCCCATATTGTATTCTGGGTTCGTCCCTGAGGTGTCTGTCGTGAAAATCCCTCTCCTGTTGTGTATTTCTATCGTATGAGTTTCCTCCTAGATCCCATGTGTCGTTAGTTGTATTTCTATTGTCTCTAAACTCCTTGTACACATAGCTTCTCTTGGGTTGTGTTGTATAATTACCCCTATTACCATGGTTTTTCCCCCTACTGCCCCTCATGAATCTACCTCTTTGGGCTTGGTGATTATTGGGTTTGATCTGCTCGTAGGGGTTAGGTTCTCTGTAGGTGTGATTATAATACGTTCCTTTAGGAGTATCCTGTTTTTTAGGTATATGATAATTAGTTTTATTATCCTTTGGTTTATTAATATTTTTGTTTTTATCTTTGTGTTTGTCAGGGAAGTGAAATCTAATATTTGAAGTAGTGGATGAGGAGTACCTACTCTCTTTTGGACCCCCTTTATTCAAAAGAGTGTTTGCATAGTTATCACTGTTATTAATGTGACTGTTACTGATTCCTGGAGTTATAGGAGTGTTGGGTATGTCAGTTTCTAATTCAATATTCCCTGTATTTTCTGAATGTTTAGCAAGAAAGTCTCTTTCAAATTTCTTTTTCTTTTTCAGTTTCAAATCTCTTTCCAATTTATTCATTCTTTCCCTGATTTCACTATCTAATTTGTCATAGTAGGGGTCTCCTTTAAAGGGTATGATTTGTGATTCTAGTTTTTTTAGTTCTGTTGTTACTCTTTCTAGATTCGCTTCTCTAAATTAACTATTTATTTTGGTTTTTAACTTGCCTGTTGAATTTGAGCAAGGCTTGTTTTTAAGTTTGAAAGTAATACTTTTATATCTTTTAATTGCAAATAATGTAATACTTTAAGTGCATCTATGTATGTAAATACACACACTGCGACGGCAGCTCCCTGCTAAGGACCAATAGAGCCCCACTACGCTACAAAAGACAGAATGGGAGGGGGGCTGCCCCTACCTCTGACGAAGCAACCAATAGTGTTGCGAAAACGCGTAAGGCTCCGCCCCCGCCACACGTAGTACCCGCTTCTCCATAGACGCCGATACATTCCAGCTCTACGTATCACACACCTGGTTGTGTGTCCGGGGGTAAGCCGGTATTGAGCTGTGAGAGGGTTCATTACTATTTTTCTACTACACAGCAGCTAAATAACTGGTTGCAGGACATATCTCTTTGTTAGATTGTCGATATACCTGTTAGTGCTGCATCTTATAGTCACTGTAATCGCTGGTGGCTTTTTATGTTTGTTTTATGTTTGCTTATGTTTGGTATGTCCATATATGTTTATACCTGCACCAATAAATATACTGTTTAACACACATATATTTGCACTCCCCATTTGTTCTGTTTCCCACATTTCACCTTGCCCCTGAGTACTGCAGTGGATGCAGCTTAACACCGCTGTCCTGAAACTTCAGAGACTATTTCTACACAGCCCAGGAGCACAGAGATATCGTGTGGAAACCAGCAAAAAGGAATAATCAGGGAGGAATCAGCTATAACCTGGGTCCTATTGATACCTCATACGAATTGAGGTTGAATCACGTGAATGGTTTTATTTCACCTAACTATTTGAGCAACTGTACCTACAGGCTTCACTAGGGGTGCCTTTCTTGAGCGCTTCTTCACATCTTCTTTTCCAGACATCCACGAGAATCCGCTTGTTCAAGAGGATACTCCTAACTTTCAGACGAAGCAGCAAAGATTTACTGGCACAAGGGAACTGTTTTTATATATTAGTCCACAACTGACTATATTATCAACAGCCAACTTATATTCACATACAGGCTAGTTGGACTATTGATGTGTCTCAGTGATACTATTGTATATATATACATATATATATATATATATATATATACACATTTTCCAATGTGAGAAATTCATCACTGTGTTTGAGTAATCATTAATGTGTATTGTTCAGTGCACGCACAGAGATTTATACATTGTCAATACTGTATCTGATCATTCTCATACATTATTTCTTTACTAATTTGTAACATTTTGGTATATTTCCTGAGATCCTGGCACATTGTTGAAAGTTCAGCTATAATATTCCTAAGCGCAGACAACCCCCCTTTTTTGTTTATATATATATATATATATATAAAGGTATAAATATATATTTTAAATAAAAACCATTATATATACAGTATATATAGAAATATGCATTTCAGAATAAATAGAACATATTCTTCTATGTGAAGAACATTGGAATGTGAAATATTCATATTTCATGTCGGGTTAGTGCTCTTGACAAAATGCGATTGGGTTTACAAATGAGTAAGGATGTTTGTTTTTTTAACTTTTCGCACTCCATTGAAGTCCATGGGGGATTGCGTTTAACGCATTTGTGATTTTGAATTTTGGATTTTTGCCTGCGTCGGATTATCGCTCGTTTGAAAACCTTTTACTTTCATCTTGTAATATGCATGCTACCCAATGTGTGAAAAATCCTCCGTTTAGCGAAAATAATGTGCGAGTGGGAGAGCAAAGTACTGCTCCACTTGTAATCTAACCCTTATAAGAGTAATTTTGTAGTTATAAAATAAAAATAAAAGATGTTGCAAAACATCTTTCTATATACACTACAATTGTGTACATTGTATGACATGTTAAATATTAAATAATTACATTTATTTATCTATATTATTCTGTAACTTGAACATGTATGTTGTTTGTGTAAAAATACATCAATTAGGAAGAATTAAATATTTCTAAATATAATGGCTTTAGAAAAATTGAACATAAACCAGCATTTTTACCCATACTATATTTTCAAACACTCTGCTTTTCTATTCAAGCAAAAAAAAAAAAGTCTGCCCTTTGCATTTTCGCGGTAACCTTTTCTGCTTGAAAGTCTGCTAAAAGACCTCTTCTGTAGCAGGTGCAGTTTTAATGATTCTTTGATGCCATATGTCAAAAAAAGCATCACTTGCTGTGAGGAATGACATTTCTTTTGGGAGCTCCTAGCAACAGCTACTCAACTTGTTGAATCAAGTTGTTTCCTCATGCTTTTACAAAAATGCTAAATTATATTTTCATACTTATATTTTTTGTTTGTTTTTCTTTTATGCACCTGGGAATATTTTGAATTGTTATATGGAACAAAACTTCAATTTCAGTGCATTTATTTAAACATTTAAAACAACTGACAACAGTTGTATTATATAAATGAAGGGAATTTATATATAATGAATCATTAAGGTAATGCAATTAATGTCAATGTAAAATAAAGTATAATATAGCTATTAAATAAATAGATATGTAGTGAATAATTTATATGTGGTAGATTTACTATTTAAACATTAGAGCCTCTGTCACAGGCTGCGACTTTTTCGGCTCTTTTTTGGGGTGAAAAGGCTACTTTTCAATATGGCACAATCACGATTGTGTTTTCAGCTGTTTTTTACACTAACAAATATTTTCAGATCCTCGAAAAAAGCCCTATTTCTCCTATTAGGCCAAAAGGTTCTTGATGATCACAACCCATTTTTAAATCACATTTAAACACCTTTTCGAGCCCAGTTTTGAGTTTTTGAATTCAAGAACTCCAGGCACTTGATAAATCCTCAAAAGGGATTTTCTTAGATTTCTTTGACATTATGTCACATCTATTTACAAACAGTTTATTATCTTGTACATAGTATTGATTCTTAAAGCTCCTCTCATCCCTATTGTAGATAATGTATATAGTGCACAGGGTACACATTTACATATGTGTAGGTTCATATGATAGTATATGATAGCCTGTACAGCTAAGGTGATCTACAGGAAAAGTCACTTCAGGACTCCATCTACCAATGGGGTGTTTTTATTTTTCATTTTAATATTTGATTTAAGTCAGACTCCCCCTGTTATGATTGCCACTAACAGTACTGGAGGCTTTTACATTGGTTTTTAAAAGTGGATTGCACAAAAGCTAATTTCAAAGGAAACTAGTGCAATCTGTTTACATCTGCACAACTGCTAAACCATCTGAATTCATATTTTATATTTTCAGGATGGGCAGACTATGGACCATTTTTCTTTTTGCTTTTAACAAGTATTATTTTATACAATATTTATTTCCTTTAAATGCTAAATAACCATTTCTATTACATAGAAAATTCTGCACTAGGCAGGGGTTAAAGATTGGCCCGTGTGTGGTGCTAGAAAAGAATGGCACTTAAAAGTGCCTTTACATTGGGAACTGTGTGTTCCCAGTAAATATATATGTATATACTGTACTTATATACATATATATTTGTGTGTTAATATGTGTATATACATATATAAACACATACATAGATATGTATATATTAATATATATTTAAATTTGCTGCCCATCACTGCGCTACTTACTCCCTTCGCTGCACTAGGTTCTGTGCCATGTATAATGGCATCAGAGCCAGGCCAGCCTATTTAAGCATGCTGTCGTGAGCACAATGTTTCTGTGCAATGTGAACGCGAGGTCGCGTTTGTATTGCACCTAACTTGTAATAACAGAACACATTAACATGTGCTGGTATTAATCAGTTAAACACAAATATCGATTTTACGCCAGTGATATTTTGCACTCAACTTGTTATCGGGCCCATAATCTATTTTATAGGTTAAAAGCCAATGAGTAACTATTACAAATTAGTAAAGTAACAATTATAAGAAACTATAGTTTATATATTTTAGTATGTTCAAGTTTTTAAATGAACTGTATTATTAATCAGGTCTGAATATAATAATTTATTAATTAATAATAATACATTGTATATTAATAATAATACATTGTTAGATATTTCTTTTTTTATTTATTTTTATTGAGGTCATTCAAATATACAATATCAAACAAAAGTTCAATAGGGTTTACAATAGATAGATCAATAATTCCACTGCCTTTAAAAACAGGGATAAAGCAATTGGGTTCATCAAGCAAAGCTTTGTGAATACATAAGATCAGTACAATTAAATCTTTATTTCTGAAGGAATGAAGCCTCATTTTTTTCCCCCTTGAAATGATTGCACCTCCATATCTTCAGAAGGCTACTCACACATCTGTATGGTTTAGGGGAGGAGCTTTAATGCTAAATACGGTCACTCTTGGATCTTATAGTATAAGTGGGAGGGGGGAAGGGGGCGTGTCTGGGGAATTAATGATATACTAGTTTTATTATTATTATTATGTGGCTCATCAGCAAAAGGATCTCTCTTGGGTTCATTATGAGACAAACGAGAGGAAGAATAAAAGAGTTAACAAATATTTAGTAAACTCACCTTATATAAATCTAAGAGTATAAAAGATATAATGAACCATATTAAGGTAAATAGCATATTATAAAGCTTAGCATATGAACATGAGGCACACTTAACCAGTTATAGGTAACGTTACAATAAGAATGTGTATTTCAGCCCAAGCTAATAATAAATTGATATAGAGACATTAGTACAAGAACATTAGCATTTGAGTAACTACTATACTGGTCACTCATGGACCCCCTAAATACTAAGTATTAAAGCATAAGTAGTAGTTACACTGGGGGTCACTCTTGGACCATTTAATTAACATGCATTAGTCATATAACTGATAGAATAATGATATAATGTGTCAACCAATATTGAGAAAAATGAGGGCATATATAGGCTCTAACAATAGCATTAGGGTTACTGAGCAAAATAACAGGTGATATATAGGTGTAGTATAGCGTCATTTTATGGTATCACATGGAGTTAAGCCAGTCAGGAGAAGTCTTCATATATAAATGTTATGCATGATAACCTAAGGGAGTTCTCATTATCTCAGATAGAACCATAATGTACCTAGTACATACTGAACATGTCTTTCTTAAAGGGACAATCTACCATAGATTTGTTATTGTTTTAAAAGATAGATAATCCCTTTAGTACCCAAGAGTGATAAGAGGCAACCCTCAAATGCTTAGAAATTAGCATATGAGCCTACCTATGTTTAGTTTAAACTAAGAATACCAAGAGAAAAAAGCTCATTTGATGACAGAAGTAAATTGGAAAGTTGATTCAAATTAAAAGTCCTATCTGAATAATGAAAGTTTAATTTATACTAGACTGTCCCTTTAAGCATATCAATATAAACATAAGCAAGGAAATCAGATAAGGCAAATGAGTAAGATTTGGTGAGCAACAAACCATTGAGAGTTATTTAGCAATAATAGGAAGGTGTCTAAAGGTTTGTGTATTGGGTTAAGAATTTTTAATTACAGCCTGCAGACAAGGCGAGATTGTGGGTATATAGGAAACTCATGAGGTGTGTAGGGTACCATGGGCAGGGAAAAGTAGTCATTCCACAATGTTGTGCTAGCTTAACTAGACAATAGTTTAATACTGTCCTAGATGTCTGTTTCAGCAATAAGTAAGTTAGGATTATTAAAGAGCTTCAGAATGTGTATCATCATATATATTAATCCTAAAAATTGAGATCTGCCTGAAAAATTTACATATGAGCGGCTACATAAAATAAATTAGTTATATCTGACTATGGAGACAATGTAAACCGTCGCAATATTACTCAGTCATAGCCATTAGCAAACCCAAATTTTAATAGCTCTCTTCTCATTGAAAAGTGCAACAAGGGGTTAGTACAAGTGCTGGTAAGCTATGAGCTAGCTGTGGTGCCAAGGAATCACCTCAGATATGGCTGTATCTGCTAGATGTAATGGTGAAAGACAGCACCTTTTTTTTCCTTTTATCTGGGGCACAGGAAAGGGTTAGCCAGACCCCAATGTGAATCCAAAAGAAGTAGTTTTCCAGCCTCCAGTTAGATTTTAAAAGACCTTTATTAATTCTTTGCAGGGTCCATCAAATAAACAACGTTTCAAACCTATACCAGGTTCTTTATCATGCCTATTGAATAGTGTACAGGTGTGTCTTTTATACCTGTCCAACTTCTATCAGATTACACAATAGTGCCACCTTGTGGTTAAAATTTAAAATTACATGTGATAAAAAGGAAATACTCAATTTTTTCAATTCTTATGTTTAGAATTTATTTCTCTGAGTTCTTGTATGTATTTATCACATGAAATGTTTAAACCAAACTGATATATATACACAAATAAAACCTATACACATAATAACATCAGAATCAAATTTGCTACTACAGGTACATGCTACTATTTTCAATCAGAAAAATAATGACCATTCAAATTCTTTATTAAGACCTTCAGGTATCATTGTGTTTAATTTGTTTATCCAAAACATTTCCCTTCTTTTAGGCAATTGGTCCCTGTCACCTCCCCTCCTGGGTCTGTCAACTTGTTCAATTACTTGAAATCTAAGTTGACTGATGTTATGACCCATGGAGAGGAAGTGACAGGAAACAGGAGCTTCTATATTTTTGTTTCTAATGTTGGATTTGTGTTCAGTGATTCTAGTTCTTACTTCCCTACTTGTTTCTCCTATATAAATCCTGGCACACGGACATTTCATCAAATATATTATATAGATATTTTTCTGATTGAAAATACTAGCATGTACCTGTAGTAGCAAATTTGATTCTGATGTTATTATGTGTATAGGTTTTATTTGTATATATATCAGTTTGGTTTTAACATTTCATGTGATAAATACATACAAGAACTCAGAGAAATAAATTCTAAACATAAGAATTGAAAAAATTGAGTATTTCCTTTTTA
Source organism: Bombina bombina (assembly GCF_027579735.1). Taxonomy (NCBI): domain Eukaryota; kingdom Metazoa; phylum Chordata; class Amphibia; order Anura; family Bombinatoridae; genus Bombina; species Bombina bombina. The sequence continues at coordinate 780,435,166 of NC_069503.1, forward strand.
TCACATGTAATTTTAAATTATTGTGTAATCTGATAGAAGTTGGACAGGCATAAAAGACACACCTGTACACGATTCAATAGACATGATTAAGAACCTGGTATAGGTACTTCTTTTGTATCTGCTAGATATCATTTAACGGACTAGTGTGTAATCGATATGTTAGGCTAGTAATATTAGGCATAGGGCCAATTATCTCACAGAAAGCACACACCAGTTTGGTCCCATTACTCTGTCCCGGCCGCTGACTGAGCACAGGGATGATGATCAAGCCAGAGGCATAAGCAAATATCACTTTACCACCTGCAGTTAACCTCTTATACAATGAACTATGTAAGCACAACATTTAAACAAGTTAATAGTAGGACTAAAGAGCTAAACTATACATGTAAAGATAAGTAATACATAAAACTTAGCATTGTTTATCCCTCTGTCTCAATTGTATGTTGGAAAGCTCAACTTATTCGGTAAGTAAATCTATGTATCTACCCAGGCCGCTACTTGCATGGAAAAAAGTAGATACGGAATGAGCTCCTGAAACATAAACCAGGGTTTGAAGGTAAATGACACGACACTGAGATAAGCTAATACCCCTCTGTCGTTCTTGCGTGGTCCTCTTGTTTACCCAACACCTGTTCTTCCAAGTGTACAAAAGTGAGACAGCTTGATTGCAGTTGGAGCGACCACTAGTTCTAACTTAGTGTGGTTATCCGGTCTCATGAACATGAAAAGGAAGCGATATTGAAAAGGTTGGTATTGAAGCCCTATGAGTACTTGGATCGATTTGTAGCAGAAGCCGAAGGGCTCAAAGTCTTCCTTGAATGTGAACCGCAACCCACCGATGGCTCTCCTTTAGTATCAACTGCCTAAGCTAAAGGAGCAGGTCCAGGGGTTCCATTTCCCACCTCCATGCAGTCTGATATAATCAAGGTGGGGCATGCAAGGAGAGGTATGTCAGCACAAGACTGGGATTGCGACTCTCTGTTCCGACCATAGCCCCTTGTGATGATCGTTGGTGTGTGAGATAATAGGGCATTCAAAAGAGTCAAGGGAAGCAGACCAATCTAGGAGTTGCTGTTTAAGGCTTTGAAAGTGATCGGTAAGGAGTTGTTGTACTCGTGCCTCCCATCAATCAATGAGTATAGCTGTCTCCATAGTACTAGATTAGTGGAAGTAACACTTCAAACTTCTGTAGTCGTTGAGGCTGTAAGGCTAGTTGATAGGTGATGAAGAAGGATCTCTTATAAGATAGCGTGGGGGGTAGCTATATCTTGTTATAAGGCCGCTGCCTGAGGCCTCAGTGGTGTAAATAATGTGGCACAGAGCATAAATGTGGCTTAAATAGGATCAAAATGTTCAGCTTGTAGCTGGGGAGCTAGAGGAATGGTAAATAGTCATTGATGCCGTTGTCACCCAACAATAATCAGTGGATTGATGTTTAAGGTGCAGCAGCCTCTGATTTTGCGGCCATGCTCGGTCGTTGCTTGGACACGCCATTAGATATCTATTTTATGCAGATATAAATATAAGAATATTTATATGACTCTTGGATAATTACATTCATACACTAGAGTTATGTATAACTTGATAAATATCCAACAATTAGTATTAGAAGATTTGACAAAAGCATTTAACTTAAGTAAAAAAAACCACTAAGAAATTGTGACAAAATGAGCAACAAGCTCTTGATAGACTAACAAATAATCAAAGCATAGTAATTAGGAGGAGGGATAGTCATACAAGATAATGAGGACTATGTGTTTGAAGCTAAACATATTATGTATGATACAAACTATTATAAAAAACTAAGAGGAGATCCCACTTTAGAATATAGCAAAATTCTCAAAAGAAGTATTCTAGAAGGCTTTGCTAAGGGAATTTTAAATAAAAATAAAAACAATATTTACTTCCAGATCACCCCAACATTCCCTTTTTACTATCACCTTCCCAAAATTCACAAGAGCCATAACAACCTCCTGGGAAGGCCTATAATTGCAGGGATCAACAGTTTAAAAGATCATTTATCAGAGTACGTAGATTTTATTTACAGAAATATGTCACCCAATTACCATCATACATTAGAGATACCAAAGACCTTTTGAATAAACCGTCATCCTACAAAAGGGGACAAGAGTATCTTTGGCTCACGTGCGATGTTTGGGCCTTATATTCTAATATAGACCATCAACTTGGTCTGGAGGCAACTAACACATTTTTGGAAAATTATATATATTTACTCTCTTTACAGCAAGAATTTATTTTAGAGATAATATCTTACATTTTGTCACATAATTATTTTCAATTTTTAGATGATTTTTATTTACAGGTAAAAGGAACGGCCATGGGTACCAGGTTCACCCCCAGTTTTGCTAATCTTTGTATGGGTGTCTTGGAAGAATGATACATATACAGCTCAGACTGGAGGGCGAACCTGGTATTCTATGGCTGTTACATAGATGATTTAATTTTTATTTGGAATGGTTCTGTGGATACAGCTAATAGGTTAATTGAGAGTTTAAATACTAACATTATGGGTCTTTCCTTCACTTACAATTTGCAACCGAGTAAAATAGAATATTTGGATGTAACATTGGATTGGACTGATGAGGAAAATGTTTTGTCTTCCTCCTATTTTAAAAGTGTTGATAGCAACAACTTTCTCCATTTTTCGAGTAATCATTTAAATAGCTGGAAGACAAACATTCCCTACAGTCAATTAAGATGTATAAGGAGAAATTGTGGGACAATGGAATTATATGACACACAGTCTGTAATTCTGATTACTAGATTCAAAGAAAAAGAATACCCCCAAGGGCTCATCAATGACAGTTATTTGAGAGCCAAAAATATCAATAGAGCTGAAATTTCCTTCTATAGAGGAAGAATCTATTATTAAAAATAAAAACTTGGATAATCCAGCATTTATCACACAATATAATTCGGAACATAAACAGATCAGGCAAGTTTTGAACAAATATTGGCCCATAATCTTAAAAGCTCAGTATCTTAAAAATATATTTGAAAATAATCCAAGATTGGTGTTTCATAGAGCACCTACTCTTAAGCAAAAATTAGCCCAAATGCAAGGTAGTAATAGCAAAAAGGATGAATACATGTAAGAAAAATCTTGCACAGCTCAATAAGGGCAAAATAGGATTGTATAGATGCAATAAAAGCAGATGTGACATGTGCAAATATGTAACGCATGGGAGTAAGTCAGTGGTATGTCATGCCACGGGAGAGACTATAGCTCTAAAGAGCTACATTAACTGTGGCAATAATTTTGTAATCTATGTTCTAACCTGCAGGAGTGGCCTACAATACTTGGGCCGCACCTGCAGGACCTTCCGTACTAGATGGAGTGAACACTGGAGAAATATCAAACAACGTTCAATGAAACACAGTGTCTCCAGACATAGTACGACACAGCACAATGGGTGTTACCATAGTTTCAAAATCACGCCTCATGAGAGCATCCCTAGTGCTGTGGGCTGTAATAGATACACTTGTTTGCGCAAGAGGGAGACATATTGGATATATCGTTTCAAGTCTTTATTTCCCTCTGGCCTAAACAAAGTTCTAGATCTAGCAGCTTTCTGAGTGTCATTGTTGGATTTGCTTTAGTCTTTCTAGTTGCACCTGTATCTATCGCTCTCCACCATCTGGATATACCATACGTATGGACTCATGCCCCTTCTGGACACAAGTCTAAATGGGTATTATTATTATTATTATTATTAGATCTATGTGATCAATTATATTTACACCACATACAATTAGTACAAGTATACAGACCATTTCATATTGTCATACATTAGCCCCTTCCCTAGGTCTAGCTAGCTACTAGGTTAAATAGAGTAAATGACACATTTAAAGTGATATACGTCACTTACACTTAGTAACATATGTTTTTTTATTCTAACACATTATATAATGTATCATTTAAGTTGGCTTTAGAACTAAAGTGATACACACAATTACACTTAGCAACACATAGTATATTATTAAATAAGCACAACAAAAGGAACACAGTAATATTATTGTGTAGAAACTCTTACATTTCCATAAATGAGACACATTAGGATAAACTCACATAGTGGGTAACGTCAAAATAGTCACAATCTATTAAACTGATTGCCGAATTGTCTATTTTTATTTATAGTTATATAAACTGTATAGTCACGGTTACACTAACACTAAGGGCTCCATGTACTAAGTGGCGGGCGGACAGCTTTTCAACTCTTGAAGCTGTCCACCCACCTTTGCTACACACGGGCAGCGGATCTGTAGATCTGCTTGCCCGTATGTATTATTACACACTCATCGGAGTGTGTAATGCCCGCCCCTTCATTCGCGTGACCAATCACGCGACTGAAGGGGCTGTCAATCACAGAGAGCGAGTGAGCTCTCTGTGATTTTCCCTCGCCACCTCAGAGGTGGCGTAGGGTGTAAGAAGCAGTGGTCTAATGACCGCTGCTTCCTACATTACGGGAAGCAGGTTCGCATATGCGAACCTGCCCCGCAAAGGTTTCCTGAGCAGCTTTCGTTGCTTCGTACATGGAGCCCTAAGGGTTGATTATACTGGAATTTATCAGTATATATTATTAATTAGATGACACGCATTAATACACAGTATCAGAGGATACATACACATTCATGGTTATATTTATACAAAGGGATTATTTATGCGAACTGGAATACAGGTTATCTCTTTTTCTGCACACTTAAACTATTTACACTAAGGGTTGATTATACTGGAATTGATTAGTATATATCATGAGTATAGATGGCATGCATTAATATACAGTATCAAAGGATACATATACAGATGTATGGTTATATACACACAAAGGGTATATTTATGTATACTTGAACACATATTTTTTTTTTTTTTGTTCAGCGGTGTTCATTAGCAATATTATCACAGAAGAATAGAGTCCCAGGGATTGGCTACCTATTACACAGTATCAGAGGATACATACACATTCATGGTTATATTTATACAAAGGGATTATTTATGTGAACTGGAATACAGGTTATCTCTTTTTCTGCACACTTAAACTATTTACACTAAGGGTTGATTATACTGGAATTGATTAATATATATCATGAGTATAGATGGCATGCATTAATATACATTATCAAAGGATACATATACAGATGTATGGTTATATACACACAAAGGGTATATTTATGTATACTTGAACACATTTTTTTTTATTTTTTTTTCAGCGGTGTTCATTAGCAATATTTTCACAGAAGAATAGAGTCCCAGGGATTGGCTACCTATTAACATGGTCTGCCCAATCACAAACAATTGTTAAAATGAAAACTTGTCCATGATTGGTAGCTATGACCTGTTCAGAGTGTGTAGTCTGTGAGGATTGGCTACTAGTCATTAACTATAGAAGTATAGCAGGAAGTGTAAGGTTTTGGTTACCTATTTAAACATTCTGCCCAATCACAAACAATTGCTAAAATGAGAACCTGCCAATAATTGGTAGATATGACCTGTTCAGAGAGTGTAGTCTGTGAGGATTGGCTACTAGTTATTAACTATAAAAGTGTAGCAGGAAGTTTAAGGTTTTGGTTACCTATTAAAATGGTCTGCCCAATCACAAACAATTGTCAAAATGAGAACTTGTGCATTATTGGTAGATTTGACCTGTTCAGAGAGTGTAGTATGTGAGGATTGGCTACTAGTCATTAACTATAGAGGTATAGCAGGAAGTGTAAGGTTTTGGTTACCTATTAATTTTAAAATAGTCTGCTCAATCACAAACAATTGTTAAAATGAGAACTTGTGCATTATTGGTAGATTTGACCTATTCAGAGAGTGAAGTCTGTGAGGATTGGCTATTAGTCATTAACTATAGAAGTATAGCAGGAAGTATAAGTGTTTTGTTTTTGTTTGTGTGTATGTAGAATACAGGCAATATATCAATGATTATTAAGAGAGATATCATGGGAGATCTGAATCCTACATTATGGACATCATTAAAGTAAAAAAAAAAAATCCCCATAAGGTAAAAAAAAAATCCTTTTTGTTTTATAAATAGTTTTATAAAATGGAGTTAAAATCATAACAAACAATTATATTACATGAAAAGGAAGGGAGCTCAAAACGGATTTAAAATTAATAACATCAAATGATGACTGTTTAAAATGAGACAATTTTATTGAAATACAGAATACACAGTCAATATAGGACATTAAACTGATAGGTACATTTTAATAAAAAGAACAATATAGAAAAAATGGGGAATGTAGATGTGTTAACAAAGAAATTCATTTTGGTGGAGAGAGATATGGTTGCAACTTAAAGTTTGACTAACTAACAGGATGATGATGATGTATTTGAATATTCTAAACACAATGCTTTATGTATAAGAATAATATGTTTGCTTTGTTTGGATCGATGCATAACATGTGTCTTATGGACATGCCCATTGTGGGTGTTTTTCTGTAATCATTTGTGGATTGGTAGCATAAACGTATAAATAGCAGGATAGAGGTAAGGTGTATACATGCCTGAGGAAACGGCCCTTCAGTGCTGAGAAATGCGTTGCATTATCCCCTTGACCACTACTTGTTGTTATTATATTCTTTTAATATTTTAATTTTTAATTTCAATTTTTGTTTTCAGTCTTTTAATAAAAATGTTTTTTACTACCTTACCTCTCATTTCCCAATATTAGGCTGTTTGTGCATTTATCCTGTTTTTGGACCATATCGTTGGTAACACCTGAAGTGGGTGAGCTGATATGCCCTAACCTAAAATTATCAGTCTACCAGCACATAGGTGCTGTTGGACATTGTGAGTACCCTTTTGGCATAATTATCTCCATTGTTCCATCTATTTGGTTGATCTGCACATGTGGTTTCCTTTATTGTCTTGACTCTCTGTTACAGACACACCTGGTGGGGATATCCTGGAGTGGGTGTACTGACTCACCATATTATGTCAGTCTGCTTCCATTAGCCCATTGGGGTGCTTATTTTAAAGGTGAGAACCAATTTGGCTCAAGTGCATAAGCTTTGGATTTTTTTATTTGGTGATTCTACACAGGAGGCGCCCCTCTCTTTCTTCTATTTTCGATAAAGAATTAGTCCACCACACAATTAACATTAACCTTAAAATTATTCATAAATATATCAGTATTTGAAAAGACAAAATTATATTCTTAATGACAGATCCTTAGCTTTCACAAATAGTCAGTAGTGATGTCGCGAATAGTTCGCCGGCGAATAGTTTCCGGCGAACATAGCATGTTCGCGTTCGCCGCAGCGGGTGAACATATGCGATGTTCGATCTGCCCCCTATTCGTCATCATTGAGTAATACTTTAACCCTGTACCTCACAGTCAGAAGACACATTCCAGCCAATCAGCAGCAGACACTCCCTCCCAGACCCTCCTACCTCCTGGACAGCATCCATTTTAGATTCATTTGGAAGCTGCATTCTTAGTGAGAAGAGGGACAGTGTAGCTGCTGCTGATTCAATAGAGAAATTGATAGCTAGGCTAGTGTATTCAGTGTCCACTACAGTCCTGAAGGACTCATCTGATCTCTGCTGTAAGGACAGCACCCCAAAAAGCCCTCTTTAGGACTAGAACATCAGTCTGCTTTTTTTTTTTCCTCGTGTGAAATCTAATTGCAGTTGCCTGTCTGCCAGCGTGTGTGTCAGGCTCACAGCGTATACTGTGCCCACTTGCCCAGTGCCACCACTCATATCTAGTGTAACAGTAGTGTAGATTTAAAAAAAAAAAACACTTTTTTGACTGTGTTAAAAAATAGCAGTCAGTTTCCTTCACACGTGTGCGTTTCAGGGCCTGCCTGCCAGGGCACAGTGTCACCCCAGTGCAACTCATATCTGGTGTAACAGTAGTGTAGATTTAAAAAAAAAACAACATTTTTTTTGACTGTGTTAAATAATAGCAGTCAGTTTCCTTCACACGTGTGTGTTTCAGGGCCTGCCTGCCAGGGCACAGTGTCACCCCAGTGACACTGGGGTGACACTACCTGATCGATACAACATCATACCTGATGTTTTAAAGCACGTTATTCCAAAAAATTTAGGAATGTTAGGTGATTTATGCCCTTTATGGCTTAAAACCAGACTCTGCATCAACTATGTAATTTTCCATGGGAGTTTTGCCATGGATCCCCCTCCGGCATGCCACAGTCCAGGTGTTAGTCCCCTTGAAACAACTTTTCCATCACTATTGTGGCCAGAAAGAGTCCCTGTGGGTTTTAAAATTCGCCTGCCCATTGAAGTCAATGGCGGTTCGCCCGGTTCCCCGGTTCGCAAACTTTTGGGGAAGTTCGCGTTCGCTGTTCGCGAACCCAAATTTTTAGGTTTGCGACATCACTAATAGTCAGTATATATACAATATATATATATATATATAAAATATAATATACTGTATATCAATTTATTGATCTTATGTTCTTTATATGTACTGTATTTGAATTGTTAAATCTAAAATAGCCTTGAAATCCTTATTGGGGCATACCAGTATTATTTGTTTATTTGTTTTAGTCACGTATAAAGGGATACCTTATGAAACATAAGCATTAAACCTGTATAACACAATGATAAAGGCATATGTATGAATTAATAAAAGTGAGAGTGAATGTAGACTGTTTTGTTTCTAACAGCATGGAGACACCTAGATTTGAAAGTGAAAATGTTAGCTAAAATATATGCAAAATCTGTTACAAAATGTAATACATTTTTTTCATTAATGTGTGTGTGTGTGTGTAATCATTCCACTATGTACAGAGCATTTATTTCTTAAAAGTGAGTGGAACAGCCATGCAGTAATACTTCTAATTACCAAAGTAATAATTGGGCTACTGCAAAGCAGGATATATTTGAGAGGTTGGCCTTACCGTTTTTTCTGAAGAAAAAAAAATATTTCTGAGCTGGTCTAATGAAACTTGGATTTGGCTTAATGAACCTTAAATCATATAAGCTGTCCTTCAAAAACTATTCTTTGTTGATTTATTTGAATTATATTAAATTGTTATTTTTTTTTCTCCTAACTTTATTTTTTTCTTGCATACACCTAGACCTGTTACTTTTGAACTGAGATAGCTTCCAGTTAATAAAAGTAGCTATTAATTTCAAAGAAAAGATGCTTAAACCTTAACAAGGTCCAAAGTCGTTATGGTTATTTGTGGTGTCAAAGTTCATTCTATATTCCTGGCTTATGTGTAACATTGGTACCAGCGTTATAGTGGTTGGGACAGCAACTCCCTGAAGGCAGACTAGAGATTAATTACATCATGCACCGCAATGTCATAAAACCAGCATAACCATTCACTACCATCCTGCATAGACAATGGATAGATCAAAAGTGTGGTTAACATTCATTTGCATATATAATATTTTTACATACATACAAATTACAATCTACCAATCTGGTATTAAAGAATAACATTCTGAAAGAGTAAACAGTATTTTATTCCTATGTTTACATAAATAATGTATAGAACTTTGAAGCAAAATAACTCATAAAAACGGATATGGTCTAAAAAGATATTGAAATGGCCAACAAAAAGCTAAAGACCATTAAGACTGACTTGAGAAAAGGTAATGGTCACCACCTCTTGTTTCTCATCCTGCCCTACCCATTTAGTTTGTTAGTTCCCACGGGAACAGGGCCCTCAATTCCCATTTGTTTAATTTTGTTCGGTGTCTTTTATTGTATTGTATCACTGTTGTACTTTTATCTTTGTACCCATGGACAGGGCTGTGGAATCTGTTGCTGCTTTATAAATAAATAATAATAATAATCAGGGCTTTATATAGGATAATCAACACAGCTCATTAGAAGGTCAATAAAACAACTGAATGCAATGGTTGTCAAATGCTATGAAGATTAAGGATCATTTAGTTTAATGACTTGAAGCTATTTAGGTTTAAAAATAGTCAGATATGCAAATATGTCACTAACGGCTAGATTTAGAGTCCTGCAGCCAAAGGGGTGCGTTAGCTACGCGTGCTTTTTTTTCCCCGCACCTTTTAAATACCGCTGGTATTTAGAGTTCACAGAATGGCTGCGTTAGGCTCCAAAAAAGGGAGCATAGAGCATATTTAACGCCACTGCAACTCTCGATACCAGCGGTGCTTACGGACGCGGCCAGCTTCAAAAACGTGCTCGTTGACGATTCCCCCATAGAAAACAATGGGGCTGTTTGAGCTGAAAAAAAAACCTAACACCTGCAAAAAAGCAGCGTTCAGCTCCTAACGCAGCTACATTGTTTTCTATGGGGGAAACACTTCCTAAGTCTGCACCTTGTAAATATTTCTTTATTTTTTTTAACTTAGTTCTTTTTTATTTTTTGTACTTTAGTTAGTTTATTTAAATGTATTTATTTGTAGGTATTGTATTTAATTAATTTATTGATAGTGTAGTGTTAGATTTAATTGTAGGTAATTGTAGTATTTTATTTAATTTATTTATTGATAGTGTAGTGTTAGGTTTAATTGTAACTTAGGTTAGGATTTATTTTACAGGTAATTTTGTAATTATTTTAACTAGGTAACTATTAAATAGTTATTAACTATTTAATAGCTATTGTACCTGGTTAAAATAATTACAAAGTTACCTGTAAAATAAATATTAATCCTAAAATACCAGCAATATAATTATAATTATATTGTAGCTATATTAGGGTTTATTTTACAGGTAAGTATTTAGCTTTAAATAGGATTAATTTATTTAATAATAGTTAATTTATTTATTTAGATTTAAATTATATTTAAGTTAGGGGGGTGTTAGGGTTAGGGTTAGAATTAGCTTTAGGGGTTAAAAAAATTATTAGAATAGCGGTGAGTTCCGGTCGGCAGATTAGGGGTTAATGCTTGAAGTTAGGTGTCGGCGATGTTAGGGAGGGCAGATTAGGGGTTAATACTATTTATTAAAGGGTTATTGAGGCGGAGTGAGGCGGATTAGGGGTTAATAACTTTATTATAGTAGCGGTGCGGTCCGCTCGGCAGATTAGGGGTTAATAAGTGTAGGTAGGTGGCGGCGACGTTGGGGGGGGGGAGGATTAGGGGTTAATAAATATAATATAGGTGTTGGCGGTATTAGGGGCAGCAGATTAGGGGTACATAGGGATAACTTAGCTGGCTGGCGGTGTACGGAGCGGCAGATTAGGGTTAAAAAATGTAATAGATTGGCGGCGATGTGGGGGGACCTCGGTTTAGGGGTACATAGGTAGTTTATGGGTGTTAGTGTACTTTAGAGCACAGTAGTTAAGAGCTTTATAAACCGGCGTTAGCCCAGAAAGCTCTTAACTCCTGGGTTTTTTCTGCGGCTGGAGTTTTGTCGTTAGATTTCTAACGCTCACTTCAGCCACGACTCTAAATACCGGCGTTAGAAAGATCCCATTGAAAAGATAGGATACGCAAATGGCGTAGGGGGGATCTGCGGTATGGAAAAGCTGGAAAGTGAGAGTTAGACCCTTTCCTGACTGACTCCAAATACCAGGAGGGCGGTAAAAACCAGCGTTAGGAGCCTCTAACGCTGGTTTTCACGGCTACCGCCCAACTCTAAATCTAGCCGAATGTTTGGTAAGAGTGCTAACCAATTGATACAATGGCAGGTATTGCCAGAAGGTAACAATATCAGGAATAGAGGGATACCAATAACAAGTAATGGTCATTGGACACAATAGCAGGTACCTCCAGCGGAATACTACTGACAGGTATGGGCTAGCAGGATAAAACAGTAGGTTTTAGACAGCAAGTAATGAAAGACTAAGACAGCAGCAGAGTATATTTACAGGAAAAAAGGTTGCCCTATTGCCAGAGGAGAGAACAACCAGTGTGTATGTGATGCTTACATACAGCATGACTTCATAGGGGAAGGTCATAATATTGTTTAAGGCCTGTTAGAAAGATCTGACTCATGCCTATCAGATTGAAATCCAAAATTAATGGAGAATGTTTTTCAGTCAGGTAATATGTAGGATGATGGCTGGTTTATGTGCTGAAATGGTGGTGATCTATTTTAATTGATTGAATAAAGTGATGGTATTTTAACTTACTATCTTGCATGGACTGCTCTTCTGCCAGTTTACCAACTGAAAATTGCTAATATTGTTTAAGGCCTGTAAGATCAACATCCCTGATGAGGGAGGAATTGTGAATGAGTGAAGCTTTAACCCAGACATCATAACAAACTATAGGCCAACATTGCATTGCATTGCTCAAATTGAAAATACTTGCCAGAGGTATTTGCATTGTGGAACAGTCTTCATAACATTCATTTACTAAAAAAGACCTCAGTAAAAAAATGTGTCAAATCAGTATCGAAGGAAGTCGTGTTTTGATAATTTTGAAGGATAACTTTGAAGCTTCGTATTTTGATAACTAAAAAGACCTCTGTAAGAAAATGTGTCAAATTAGTTTAGAAGGAAGTAGTGCTTTGATAACTTAAAAGTTTTGCTTGGCGCAAATCTTGAAAGTTACTAATCTGTCTATGTTTGATTGTCAATTTTTTACCCAGCAATGACAATAAAGGTGTAAAAAACATCATGGGAGTAGAAACATAAGGGAGGTCACATGTATAAGACGAGTTTTTTCACTGAGCAAAGAAACAACTTTTACTGCGTTATTTGTCCTACTATTACAAGTTGAGCTAATATAGCTGCTGCAAAGAAAAAAACAAAACCCACATTCTACCGCCAGCAGAATGTGGAATTAGTAGACAAAAATACTTGAATGTTAGATGTCTTGAAAAAGCAGACTGTCTCATGCCAGTAACAATGAAGGAAACAGCCTGGAAAGATCCAGTTGCAAAAAAAGAAGTGCTGCCAAATGATTTAGGCATTCCAGGTATTGCCCTTGACCTTGCTGTTATGTGCTCCAGAGCATTACTTATTTTGCTCATTTAGAGCCAAGATAGACTGCCTATCCAGGCCAGCTGAAACCTCTGGTTAATCCTCTCGGTCCGTAAGGGCATCTAATCCAATTCTTGGCAGGACTATCCTACGTACTTTCAATCTTCCTATTTGTGCAACTGAAGATACAATAAAATAAAAAGAAATCAGAAGTGTCTCCATAGTTGACGGATAGAAATAACAAGTCAGTTTACTATGTTTGGAGTAGAGTTGCTGTTTTTTTGGCAAATAAATAATCCTTTTGTCATCAGTCTGTGAACCTCTGATTATTATTGGTACGTCAACAAAAAGTGACAGGTGTTATTTGAGGGGAGTTAACGTGAGAAAATACACAAATAAATTAATAGAACTATTGATAACTTTCAATCGGCTAGATTATGTGTTTGCGGTATGAGTTAAAAAGCAGCGTTAAGGCTCTTTTACACTACCGCTGGTATTACGAGTTTTGCAGGTATATCTGTACCGCACAATTTTTTTGGCCATAACGCAACGTAACTACCACAGCTTTCAAAAAGTCCTTTTTCAATGGGACTTCCACAGCTCCTGTATTACAAGTCTGCCTGGGAGGTCAAAAAGTAAGCGGTACAACCTATACCATCAAGATCCATACCGTAAACTGAAAGTCAGTAGTTATGGGTTTTATGCTACAACGCCATAACATAAAACTCATAACTAAAGTGCTAAAAAGTACACTAACACCCATAAACTACCTATTAACCCCTAAACCGAGGCCCTCCCGCATCGCAAACACTAAAATAAAAATATTAACCCCTAATCGCTGCCACTAGAATAAACATATTAACCCCTAAACTGCCGCACTCCCGCATGGTAAACACTAGTTAATTATTATTAACTATTAGTTATATTGTAGCTAGCTTCGGGTTTATTTTACAGGTAAGTATTTAGTTTTAAATAGGAATTATTTAGTTAATGATAGTAATTTTTATTTAGATTTATTTTAATTATATTAAATTAGGGGTGTTAGGGTTAGACTTAGGGTTAGGTTTAGGGGTTAATAACTTTAGTATAGTGGCGGCGATGTCGGGGCAGCAGTTTAGGGTTAATAACTGTATGTAGGTGGTGGCAACATTGGGGGCGGCAGATTAGGGGTTAATAACTGTAATTGTAGGTGTCGGCGATGTTGGGGGGCAGCATTTTAGGGGTTAATAATTGTATGTTAGGTGGTTGTGACATTGAAGACGGCAAATTAGGGGTTTAATAACTGTAATGTAGGTGTCTGCGATGTCAGGGGTGGCAGTTTTAGGGGTTAATAACTGTACGTAGGGTGGTGGGTGACATTGGGGGCGGCCGATTAAGGGTTAATAACTGTAAAGTAGGTGTCAGCAATGTGTTGGGGCGGCAGTTAAGGGTTTAATAACTGTATGTAGGTGGGTGGCGACATTGAGGGACAGCAGATTAGGGGTTAATAACTGTAAAGTAGGTGTCCGGCAATGTCAGGGTGGCAGTTTAGGGGATAATAACTGTACAGTAGGTGTGGCGACATTGGGGTGGCCGATTAGGGGTTAATAACTGTAATGTAGGTGTCGGCAATGTTGGGGGCGGCAGTTTAGGGGTTAATAACTTGTATGTAGGTGGTGGTGGCGACATTGGGGGCGGCAGATTAGGAGTTAATAAGTGTAATGTAGATTCAGGATGTTTGGGGGGCAGCAGATTAGGGGTGTTTAGACTCTGGTTTAGTTAGGGTGTTAGGGTGTAAACATAACTTTTTATTTCCCCATAGGAATCCAATGGGGCTGCGTTTACAGAGCTTTACGCTCCTTTATTGCAGTGTTAGACTTTTTTTGGCTGGCTCTCCCCCATTGATGTCTATGGGGAAATCGGTGCATGAGCACATAAAACCCAGCTCACAGCAGGCGCTGGTATTGGAGTGCGGTATGGAGCTCAATTTTGCTCAACGCTCACTTATTGTCTGCTAACCGCCGGGTTTTTGTAAACCTGTAATAGCAGCGCTAGAGGGAGGTGAGCTGGTGACAATAACTTGCAAGTTAGTAGCGAGCCCGCTCATAACACAAAACTCGTAATCTAGCCGAATATTAGTGTAATTTTGAGCTAGAAATAGCATCTTAGCTGGAGTAAATAGAATCGACTCAACAGCTATTGATTTCATTGACCACTTGTTTACTTTTTGGCGTAATTTTGTTGCTTGGAGGCTTAGAACATTTAAATTTTGAACCACGTGTGATATTTAACAAAAAAATTACCATACACAGAGCAGAGTAGATGACTTAGTGCATGTCAGCCTATATTGCAGAAAGTGCATTACGCTAAACAAAAATACATTTACTGTACAGCATTTTAGGAGCTAATAGGCTGCTTTTTGTGCAATTATATTTTGCATACCCATGGTTGTGTAAATCAAAATTGTATGTTTGCTTTTGGTATTCTAAAGCTGTTTGGTTCTGTAAAATAAAAGGTTTGCATTCTATATAAAAACATAAACTAAAATCCATGCTTTTTCTTGTCATTAGTGTCACTGTTTAGCCTGCACATATAGGGCCAGATTATGTGTGGATCGCTAACTGTCAACCGCGATGAGCAATAAGGGGTTTATCAAGGGTGGTTGCATGCGCCGGAAGTAGCATGCATATTACAACTCAAAAGTAAACTCATTCGCTCAAGGCAAATAAATTTAGCACAAGTCGGGTTATTATGACATCAGAGCTCTGGTTAACTGTTACACTAGAATAAAAAAGTTGCACAAAAACAGATCAAAAATACATTTCACGGTACTGTTACACCATAATAACACTGTCTGATAAAAAATTATTTTAAAAAATTGCAAGTTTTTTATTTTCTAGGTGAAAAACATAGGAATGTAAAATAGGTGTTTGCCCCTTGGCATTTCTCAATTTAGATCTTAACGCAGTTGGGTTAGTGCACATTAGAACTTAAGATTCCTACGTGCATTATTGAAATATTACATATAAAATATTATTGAAAATGAATATAAAGTATTAAAAATGAATAACATACTGTAACAAATATTCTATGGATATACATAAATACATATGTATACATACATATAGACACACATATATATATATGTATATATATATATATATATATATATCAAGCAAATAGATAAAAGCACTCGCTGGACTTCTGGACATCAGTGTGAATCCTTTATTTTGACGTTCGGGACCACAAGCGTCTCTTCTTCTTCTGACAACCTAAACAAGTGAAAATACAAACTTACATAAGCCTGCTAGACCCTCCCCTTCAGGGCTACCAATCAATGTTAGCCTTGTGCAAAAGAAGTATGCCAAGTGAACATATCATACTATCCAAGTAAAATAGTAATTTCAAAAAACAGTCATTACAAAAAACAATGTGCAAAATTGAATGTGCAAAATATATTGGCAGATCCCCTCTCCATCAGAGCTGATCCCTGTCAATGTCCGGTAGCAGACCCCTGTGGACCGGCATGGCTAACCAAAAAAATGATCATGATTGATCAGTGAGGCAACACCCACTGATCCCTAATAAAGTTGCTCCTTCACTATCAACCTCAGGGCGCAACTAATTTCAAACATAATCAGTGTCACACATTTACATAAAACTGGGGGAGGAAAGCGCACTACAAGGAAAAACATGCCCCCCACTAACCAAATGCAATGCGTAATATGTATACCTGAATCCGAGTCCAAAGCAAATAGCAATATCCCTGATTGGTTCAACTCAGTGCCGCCCACTCATCCCATAGGCTGCTTACTGAGGGGCTCGACCTCCAATCCCGGCCCTCATCCCATCCTGTCAGCAAACCACGCACTCACCTATCAATAATCAAAAATCCCCAACCCAGGTAGCTAGGAGTCAGCCGAAGTCATCACAAGTGCAACAGCTCAACTAATGCAATGTGGGTTCAAACCCATCCAAATCACAGGCAGTCATCTCTCCCTTACAATACAAAAAATCTACATTGCAGAGGCGTCTAACCATCCACTTGAACCATTAGTGTCAACCTTACATCTCATGCCGAGTGCTATAAAATATCTCTCTGTGGTCCAGAACATCCATCACTGACAGGTCCCTGGAACCATTC
Source organism: Bombina bombina (assembly GCF_027579735.1). NCBI lineage: Eukaryota > Metazoa > Chordata > Amphibia > Anura > Bombinatoridae > Bombina > Bombina bombina. Next base: position 780,452,141 of record NC_069503.1, read on the forward strand.
CAACTGTCACATAACTCAGCTTCCCATTGGTCCACTAAGCTGACTAGCCCTGTTTCTATTGGCTGGACACGTATTTCCATAATAGGACTGCCCATCGACCTCGTACACACGCGATTGATCCAAAATCACTAAGATAAAAGATCTTTACTACCCGTCCAAATTCTGCTCACCCAAGCCGACACAATTGCAGTGACAATGTCATCTGCCTTAGGGAGCCTACATCAGCGAATATTACAATGTGGCCAGATGCCTTATATTTGCGGGCACCTCAACCTCCACTGTCTATGGGTCAATATTAAAGGTCCAGAAGCGCTCTCATCACTACCACTCATAGAGCCATGCTCACTATAAAGCCCAAATAGACAGGAAAAAAGAGCCAAACAAACAACCACCATACCCACGTAAATAGGAACACCCAACAGGGAAAAACCCAATGGATGGGACATAAACTCCCCCCATATGGAACCAGAACAGCATAACACTGATGAGCTATATCAAACAGAAGGATGATCCAACTACAGGGAGATCAAGTCACCCTACACTGTCCAAACACAACTCCTAGGCAGCCCGCCGCCCAAGGAGGCAAATCAAATTTCTGATCTGGCAAGATGATGCAAATTAAGTCACCACCCTGTTTAGGAAAAGCACGGATCGTAACACTCCAAAAACTGCCACCCAACCTGCCCTCATCTGGAATATTCCCAAGGCACAATACCAATGCGTGGTGAGGAATAACACTGACCCTGTTCAATGTAATTATACAATGGCTGGATGACACTGAGGGTTGCCCCATATGGGGCTACAGAGCAAAGGATCTACGGGTCATGTGTGAACATGGATGCGGCGGATCCATAGGAATCAAGGGAGTCTGAAAGCAGCGAAAGCTTATGTTCGCTGCTGCCGATATCCCATTGATTCCTATGGGAAGTGTCTGCACCTAACACCCTTACATGTACCCGAGTCTAAAACACCCCTAATCTGCCCCCTACAACCGCCGGCCACCTACTTTATACACATTAACCCCTAAACCGCCGCTCTGACATGGCTGCCACCTAAATTATACGTATTAACCCTTAAGCCACTGCCCTTACACCGCCGCCACCTACATTATACGTATTAACCCCTAAAACCGCTGCTTCCCGGACCCTGCCGCAACTAAATAAAATGTTTAAACCCCTAAATCGCGCTCCTGGAGCCCAACCGCCCCCTACATTAAACTTATTAACCCCTATCCTGCCCCCCCCTACACCGCCACCCCTACATTAAACTTATTAACCCCTATCCTGCCCCCCTACACCACCGCCACCTACATTAAGCTTATTAACCCCTATCCTGCCCCCCCTACACCCGCTGCCACCTACATTAAACTTATTAACCCCTATCCTGCCGCCACTATATTAAAGTTATTACCCCTAAACCTAAGTCTAACCCTAACCCTAACACCCCCCTAACTTAAATATTATTTAAATTAATATAAATAAAATTACTATTATTAACTAAATTATTCCTATTTAAAACTAAATACTTACCTATAAAAAAAAAACCTAAGCTAGCTACAATATAACTAATAGTTACATTGTAGCTATCTTAGGGTTTATTTTAATTTTACAGGCAACTTGAATTTATTTTAACTAGGTACAATAGCTATTAAATAGTTATTAACTATTTAATAACTACCTAGCTAAAATAAAGACAAATTTACCTGTAAAATAAAATCCTAACCTTAGTTACAATTACACCTAACACTATACTACAATTAAGTAAAAGGGCTTTTCGCGGGGCATTGCCCCAAAGTAATCAACTCTTTTACCTGTAAAAAAAAGAATACACACCCCCCCAACATTAAAACCCATCACCCACACACCCAACCATACTCTAATACCCACCGAAACCCCTTTAAAAAAAACTAAAAACACAATCCCCCCCCCTGAAGATCACCCTACCTTGAGCCGTCTTCACCCAGCCGGGCCTAAGTCCTCAACGAATCCGGGCAAAGTGGTCCTCCAGATGGGGCAGAAGTCTTCATCCAATCTGGCCAGAAGAGGTCCTCCAGATGGGGAGAAGTCTTCATCCAGGCGGCATCTTCTATCTTCTTCCATCCGACAAGGAGCAGTTTCATCTTGAAGACATCCAATGCGAGCATCCATCGATCCCGACGACTAAAACGATGAATGAACTATTCCTTTAAATGACATCATCCAAGATGCGTCCCTTGAATTCCGATTGGCTGATAGAATTCTATCAGCCAATCGGAATTAAGGTAGAAAAAATCCTATTGGCTGATGCAATCAGCTAATCGGATTGAAGTTCAATCGATTGACTGATCCAATCAGCCAATAGGATTGACCCTCGCATTCTATTGGCTGTTCTGATCAGTCCAATAGAATGCGAGGTTAATTCCTATTGGCTGATTGGATTTTTCCTTACCTTAATTCCGATTGGCTGATAGAATCCTATCAGCCAATCGGAATTCAAGGGACGCCATCTTAGATGATGTCATTATAAAGGAACCTTCATTCAGTGTTAGGACGTCGATGGAAGAGGATGCTCCGCGTTGGATGAATTGAAGATGGACCCGCTCTGCTCCGGATGGAAGAAGATAGAAGATTGCCGCCTGGATGAAGCCTTCTGCTGGCCTGGATGTCCTCTTCTGCCGATAGGATGAAGACTTCTGCCGGTTCTGGAGGTCCACATGTGCCCGGCTGTGTGAAGACAGCTCAAGGTAGGGTGATCTTCAGGGGGTTAGTGTTAGGTTTTTTTACACGGGGTTTGGGTGGGTTTTAGAGTAGGGTTGGGTGTGTGGGTGGTGGGTTTTAATGTTGGGGGGGTATTGTATTTTCTTTTACAGGTAAAAGAGCTGATTACTTTGGGGCAATGCCCCGCAAAAGGCCCTTTTAAGGGCTATTTGTAATTTAGTATTGGGTTAGGGGAATTTTATTATTTTGGGGGGGCTTTTTTATTTTATTAAGGGCTTAGATTCGCTGTAATTAGTTTAAAAATTCTTGTAATTTTTTTTTCTGTAATTTAGTCTTTGTTTTTTATGTACTTTAGTTAATTTTATTTAATTGTAATTCGTTTTATTTAATTGTAGTTAATTTATGTAATTAATTTAATGATAGTGTAGTGTTAGGTGTAATTGTAACTTAGGTTAGGTTTTATTTTACAGGTAATTTTGTATTTATTTTAGCTAGGGTAGTTATTAAATAGTTAATAACCTATTTAATAACTATTGCACCTAGTTAAAATAAATACAAAGTTGCCCTGTAAAATAAAAATAAATCCTAAAATAGCTACAATTGTAATTATTATATATTGTAGCTATCTTAGGGGTTTTTTTATAGGTATTTATTTTTAAATAGGAATTATTTAGTTAATAATAGTAATATTTATTTAAATTAATTTTAATTATATTTAAGTTTATGGTTTGTTAGGGTTAGGGTTAGACTTAGGTTTAGGGGTAATTACTTTATTGTAGGGGGCAGATAGGGGTTTATATGTATAATGTAGGTGGCGGTGGGCTCTGGAGTGGCGGTTTAGGGTTAAACATATATTTAGTTGCGGCGGGGTCCGGGTTAGGCAGGATAGGGGTTAATAACTTTATGTAGGTGGTGGCGGTATAGGGGGTGGCAGATTATGGGTTAATATGTGTAATGTAGGTGGCGGCGGGGTCCGGGAGCGGCGGTTTAGGGTTAATATATTTATTATAGTTGTGGCGGGGTCCGGGAGCAGCGGTTTAGGGGTTAATATATTTATTATAGTTGCGGCGGGGTCCGAGAGTGGCGGTTTAGGGGTTAATATATTATAGTTGCGGCAGGGTCCGGGAGCTGCGGTTTAGGGGTTAATAACTTTATTTAGTTGCGGGGGGTTCCGTGAGCGACAATATAGGGGGTAAAACAGTATAGTATAGTGTGGGTGCTTAGTGACAGACTAGCAAGAAAGCTGCAAATAAGCCGATCAGCAGCGAGATCGATGACTGGTTAGCATCTAGGGTCTCCCCGGCACTGTGGTCGATTTGGGCTCTCTCATTCACTTTATTTATTGAATTTTTGTATTACTGTATCTCTCTGTTTCCCAATTTATCTTATTTTAGTCTGCCCCCCCCCCCCACTTTCAGACAATATAGATGGATATAGGGCCTCTAACTGTTGTTGCCCTCCCTATCTATGGGGTTGAAATGGGTTTATCTGAATAATCCCCCTTAGGTCTGAGGATTGTATTGATAGCTTGTATTAATAGCTTTTAAATTTAGCTTTCCCACGGGAGTCCCAGTGTCACATTTGAGGTTCCAGAGTAGGCTTTGTGATTCGTTTCAAATATTTATATCCCCCTTGACAGGAGAGTTTGTTTTTAGATCCCATATCTTTTAAATCTTGTTTGTTCATTTTTGCTTATTATTTTATTATGTGATCTGGGTATTAACCCTATTTTTCTGCAGGTCTACATACATGTACATGTTTTGTTCACTTAGGTTCAATTGCACATTTTGGGGTTGTTTCACCTCTCCTTTAGACGATCTTCATTTGTGGGGGTCCATGACCTCTGTCTGGTGCTATTATGGCTATCCCCTGGTGCTCTTTGATTTGCGTGTTTGCCTATATTGGTCTCTGTTTGAGGTTTCTTGTATAGTTATGGAATGGTCCCCTGTGCTTTTGTTTATGAGATTGGCCCTTTGACTAGTTGATGCAGTGTCACTCGAGTATTCGGTTGGTAGGTGGTGGCATAGTTATGTTTGTGGTTGCTATGCCTGTTCATATATATTTGATCAGCCTGATAGCTCATTTGATTGCCTCCTCGGGCAGCGTGCTGCCTGGGAGTTGGGTTTGGACGGTGTAGGTGACTTTGATCTCCCTGTAGTTGGATCATCCTGCTGTTTGATATGGCACATCAGTGTTATTCTGTTCTGCTTCCCTATGGGGGAGTTTATGTTCCCCGTTGGGTTTTCCCTTTTGGGTGTCCCTATTTACATAGGGGTGTGGTGGTTGTTGTTTTGGCTCTTTTTTCATTTCTATTGCTTTATATTGAGCATGGCTCTATGTGCGGTAATGATGAGAGCGCTTCTGACTTTAATATTGACTATAGACAGGTGGAGGGCGAGGTGGCCCACAAATTTAAGGCATCTGGTCACATTGCAATATTTGCTGATAGTAGACTTTGTCAATGCTATTGTGTCGGCTTGGGTGAGCAGAATTAGGATGGGTAGTAAAGATCTTTTATCTTAGTGATTTTGGATCCAATCGGCGTGTGTATTGAGGTCAGATGGGGCAGTCCTATTATGGAACTAGTGTCCAGCCAATAGAAAACAGGGTCTAGTTCCGGCTTGGTGGACCAATGGGAGTTATGTGACAGTTGGAATGGTTCCAGGGACCTGTCAGTGATGGATGTACGGGACCACACATATATGTTTTATAGCACTAAGATGTAAGGTTGAGACTAATGGTTCGAGTGATGGTTAGATGCCTCTGCAAGGTAGGATTCTCATATTGTAAGGGAGCGATGGCTGCCTATGATTTTGGATGGGTTGGAACCCACATTGCATTAGTTGTGCTGTTGCGCTTGTGATGACCGCAGACTCCTAGCTACCTGGGTTGGGGAGTTTTGATTATTGATAGGCCAGTGCATGGTTTGTTGACAGGATGGGATGATGCTGGGAGCGGAGGTTGAGCCCCCTAAGTAAGCAGCCTATGGAATAAGTGGGCATCACTGAGTTGAATCAATCAGGGATATTGCTATCTGTTTTGGACGTCGGATTCTGGTGTAACATATTACGCATTGAATCTGGTTAGTGGGGGCATGTTTTTCCTTGTAGTGCACTTTCCTCACCAGTTTTTTATGTGACACTGATTATGTTTAAAATGAGTTGCATCCTGAGAGTGATAGGGTAAGGAGGCAACTTTATTAGGGCCCATGGGTGTTGTCTCACTGATCCAATCATAATAGTTTTTTTTGGTTAGCAATGCCGGTCCTCAGGGGGTCTGCTACCGGCGCATTGACCGGAATCAGCTCTGACGCAGAGGGGATCTACCAATATACTTTGCACATTCAATTTTGTACATTGTTTTTTGTAATGACTGTTTTTTGTAATGACTATTTTACTTGTATGGTATGATATGTTTAACATATGTTTCCACATACAGGGAGTGCAGAATTATTAGGCAAGTTGTATTTTTGAGGATTAATTTTATTATTGAACAACAACCATGTTCTCAATGAAACCCAAAAAAACTCATATTATCAAAGCTGAATATTTTTGGAAGTAGTTTTTAGTTTGTTTTTAGTTTTAGCTATTTTAGGGGGATATCTGTGTGTGCAGGTGACTATTACTGTGCATAATTATTAGGCAAACTTAACAAAAAACAAATATATACCCATTTCAATTATTTATTTTTACCAGTGAAACCAATATAACATCTCAACATTCACAAATATACATTTCTGACATTCAAAAACAAAACAAAAACAAATCAGTGACCAATATAGCCAACCTTTCTTTGCAAGGACACTCAAAAGCCTGCCATCCATGGTTCTGTCAGTGTTTTGATCTGTTCACCATCAACATTGGGTGCAAGCAGCAACCACAGCCTCCTAGACACTGTTCAGAGAGGTGTACTGTTTTCCCTCCTTGTAAATCTCACATTTGATGATGGACCACAGGTTCTCAATGGGGTTCAGATCAGGTGAACAAGGAGGCCATGTCATTAGATTTTCTTCTTTTATACCCTTTCTTGCCAGCCACGCTGTGGAGTACTTGGATGCGTGTGATGGAGCATTGTCCTGCATGAAAATCATGTTTTTCTTGAAGGATGCAGACTTCTTCCTGTACCACTGCTTGAAGAAGGTGTCTTCCAGAAACTGGCAGTAGGACTGGGAGTTGAGCTTGACTCCATCCTCAACACGAAAAGGCCCAACAAGCTCATCTTTGATGATACCAGCCCAAACCAGTACTCCACCTCCACCTTGCTGGCGTCTGAGTCGGACTGGAGCTCTCTGCCCTTTACGAATCCAGCCACGGGCCCATCCATCTGGCCCATCAAGACTCACTCTCATTTCATCAGTCCATAAAACCTTAGAAAAATCAGTCTTGAGATATTTCTTGGCCCAGGTCTTGACGTTTCAGCTTGTGTGTCTTGTTTCAGTGGTGGTCGTCTTTCAGCCTTTCTTACCTTGGCCAGTCTCTGAGTATTGCACACCTTGTGCTTTTGGGGCACGTCCAGTGATGTTGCAGCTCTGAAAATATGGCCAAACTGGTGGCATAGTGGCATCTTGGCATCTGCACGCTTGACTTTTCTCAGTTCATGGGCAGTTATTTTGCGCCTTGGTTTTTCCACACGCTTCTTTGCGACCCTGTTGACTATTTTGAATGAAACGCTTGATTGTTCGATGATCTACGCCTTCAGAAGCTTTGCAATTTTAAGAGTGCTGCATCCCTCTGCAAGATATCTCACTAGTTTTGACTGGTTTGAGCCTGGTCAAGTCCTTCTTTTGACCCATTGTGCCAAAGGAAAGGAAGGTGCCTAATAAGTATGCACACCTGATATCGGGTGTTGATGTCATTAGACCACACCCCTTCTCATTACAGAGATGCACATCACCTAATATGCTTAACTTGGTAGTAGGGCTTTCGAGGCCTATACAGCTTGGAGTAAGACAACATGCATAAAGAGGATGATGTGGTTCAAAATACTCCTTTGCCTAATAATTCTGCACTCCCTGTATGCATGGCGCAAAAACCATGTATACATGGATGAGGACAAAAAAAATATGTATGAAAAGCACTTTGTCTTAGTAGGGAGGTTGTATAGTTAATTTTAACTTATTCTCTATAAGATGTTTTTAATAGAATCTCCAGGATCTCCCTTTCTCTCATTTTGCTGTTCTGGCCAGTCTTCCTGGATTTTTTTCGCTGTTGGGGGAGGTGGGTGGCAGTATCCCTTCAGTCATTGGTGGAGTACGTGACTGGATTCATGCAAGCCCGTGCTGCTCTGGGTGAGTGACGGAACCAAGCAGCCAATAGGAGTCATCACATTGCCGAGAGGCGGGCAGAAGCAACGCTGATGAGTTTCGAACTTACCTACAAGGACGCCAAGCGAGCAGAACCGGTGGACAGACGAGCACTTGGAGAAGGTAAAAAGATTACCCGTGCATCGCAGAGCCTTTTAAGTTCCGGTTATAAGGTAGCTCGTTTGGGCAGCAGTGGGGACATTTTGAACTATGATCTGAAGGTTTTTGCTATATACCTGTGTCCGTTAAGTCACACCCTATATCTAGCAGACAAGCACTTTTTGGACTTTTGATAATTTAGCCAATGTACTGTTGGACATTAGTAGTTACTAACTACACATTGCTATACGGTACTGAGTTTCTCTTTTGTATGCGTTTGATCATTTTGGGTACCTTACTGGCGGGTACTTAACACTCAGTATACGTTTAATAGCATACACATAAATAAGTCTTTCAAGCTCCTCACAGCATAATGGATGAGATGGCACACACATCTATACAACCCCCTAACCAGTTGTTTTATTCTTTGATGCCGTACACAGCGAGACAAGAAGGGACTGTGAACATGTGATGTGATTTTTTTCTGAGGATAAGAGTGTTTTGGCACTCAGCACTCTTTTTGACATGTTGGGAAAACCTACTAATAAAAGAGTCTAAAATTCAGTGTTACATTGGACATTAAGAAAAATACCGATCATTAAAAATGGTCCCAAGAGGATTACAAATTTTCAAATTTCCTACTTTTGATGTGGACTGTAATGAAAAAGATTTTGTAGAAGAATGGAACCAAGTGTTATCTAATTGTTCTTTAAATTTAATGCTGCTTATTTACAGTACAAGATTAAGCAAATAGACAAAGTCAAATTAGAATTGCAGAATTGCAGGCAGAAATTAAATTTAAGTAGTGCAACCCCTGATTTTGCCAAAATTCGATAATATTCTTAGAGGCATTTTAGCAACTAGTAGGTCTACCATTATGGAAACAAAACCACACAAAATTTCTTAGAGACAAAAATGATTATCTTAATAACACTGTATATAGTTTGGAGCAAAAAACAAAGAGCTTCTTTCAGACAAACTCAGCCTAGATTTGGGAGAAGGGAGAGGGGGTCACAGAAATAGACAGAGGCAAACTAGCAACAACAAAAATGTACATTTACTGGAGTTATACTGAGTACAGCACTGACGGGAGTGATGAATTTTACTAAAGTACAGACCCAGGAGAATAATAGTGGTGCTAGCACTGTTAATAATTCTATGTTAACAGCAGAAACACACAGTGCAGTACACAGCTCCAATAGGACTGACATTAATCTTGCTCCTAATGTGCTTTCCACTGATTATATCACAAGCAGTAATTCCCAAATACAATTCTAACCATTTGATGCATGTGACACCTGCACCCATAATCAGTCAACACTATACTGTTGCCCAACAGGTAATCAAGGTCTTAGGGAGCAGGTTTTTTCCCCAGGACCAGATCACACACAAAGGGGAGGAGTTCCATATCCAAGACACAGAACCACAACAGCGTACAGGGACAGCAGAGATACCAATTGAGGCAAACGAAGCAACTTCAAAATACAATAGATGCCCAATATAACAATGTGATCAACCTTTCATCTATATCTCTCACTACAGATCAGTTGAGAGTACTTAGCTTGGGTCTCAATTTCTCTCCCACCAATGATTTTGACGTTTTTAAAACATTGTTGGATCTAAACAAAATCATAAGAATTTAACTCTCAAGAAATTCTTTGCACATTCAGTTGAATCCACAGATACTACACAGCCGTTGGCCTCTACCAACACTGATTCACTTTATTTTTCCCAATCCTGTGAGGTTGGTTTCTTTACAACAATAACAGTTAGAATCCAACACTGACACTCAGGCTTTGCATAACAGGGGTCCAACCATGAGGAGCAAGTCCACATTTTCTCCCCATACAGGTAGCGGGGTTAATATAGTTGAAACCTTCTATCATAGGGTTGAGCAAGATCTAATTTCCCTGAAACTAAACAACAAAAAGCCCAAAAATACCTGAGCTTCAGAGAAAGGACAGCAGTCAAGGAGTTAAAAGATAACACCTCTATCACAATACGTAAAGCCGATAAAGGCGGCATGACTGTTGTCCTTGATCGTGAAGCTTATGTAGCAGAGGCTATCAGACAACTGAGCAACAGAGAAGAATACTCAATTTTGAGAGGTGACCCCACATCAGTTTTTAGGAGGGAACTTGTGGACATTCTGGATGAGGGAGTGGAACAAGGGTTCATTGACCAAGCGACTTTTGCTTATCTGGTTCCGGATTTTCCCAAAATCCCTGCATTCCATAATTTCCCAAGGTCCACAAGTCCCTCCTAGAGGTTAAGGGACGCCCCATTGTAAGCGGGGTGGACTCCCTGTTGTGCAACTATCTGAGTGGATAAACAGCCTCCTACAGCCACTGGTAACCTCTTTGCCCTCGTATTTACGAGATACAAAGCAAGTGTTGCAACTTATGGAGGAGGTAGTTTGGACATCACAATCCAAATGGTTGTCTGTGGATGCTGTCTCACTTACTCGTGTATACCGCACGAAAAGGGTTTACAAGCTTTGTGCTTTTTTCTTGAGAATTTTGCAGGTTACACTGAAGAATTTAACATTTTCATTGTCAAAGTAGTGGGTTTCCTCCTCACACACAATTATTTTGTGTTTGAGGGGGTTTACTACTCCAGAGATGTGGAACAGCGATGGGGGCCAAATTTGCCCCCTCGTATGCTAATCTATTCCTAGGATTCTGGGAGTTCTTCCACATCTTTGGAGATAGTAACCCCTTTCGCGTCTATGTGTCTCTATACAAGAGATACATAGACGATTTGATCTTTATTTGGACAGGTACCGAAGCCCAAGCTGAAGAATTCTTTTCATATCTTAACCACAATGACATGAACCTTAGATTCACTTTGAATTTAATGATAGGTCCATCAATTACCTGGACCTTACCCTGATAGGGCTCCCCAGGGTAAAGTAAAGACTATTTCTTACAGAAAACCCATTTCAGGGAATTCAGTCCTCTTTGGAACTAGTTGTCACCCCAAGCATGTCCCTGAGGCTATAGCAAAAGGGGAGATGATTCGACTTAAACGTAATTGCTCAGATGCCAATGACTTCAGGACTTTAGCCAGGATCTAGAATCTAGCAGCAGAAAATACCCCAGAAATGCCATTTGTAGGGCTAAACAGTTAGTGACTACTAGGACCAGAGAGAGTCTTTTGACAGATAAAGGGGGTCCCAAAAACAAACAATTTAATGGAGTCACTTTTGTTACTACACATAGTGGTCAATACAATGACATCTGCTCCATTATACGGAAGCACTTTAAAATTTTGCAGGCTGATGACAAACTCATTGACACTGTAAAGAATGGAGTCAGATGTTCATATAGAAAAGGTCCCACATTGGCTCTCTACTATCCCTACTGTGTTGCCTACCAATACCAAGGATAATTGTGCCTGGATGAGACATCAGGGCATGCACAAATGCGGTCACAACAAGTGTAAACCGTGTGATTATGTAAGGACAGGCAATACTTTTTCGAGTTATGTCACAGGCCAAACATACACCATCAAATCACTCCTGAACTGCACATGCAAATATGTTATTTACATTTTAAATTGCTCCAATGTAGAATCCAATACATAGGTCTCACCTCTAGGGACATTAACACCAGAATTAGGGAACACCTGTCCTCCTTCACCACAGCCAAATCCAGTACCCCGGTAGTACAGCATTTTGGAGTATATCATGGTGGTAATCTCTCTACTTTCTCATGGAGTGCAATAGAGAAAGTGCACAAACCCAAAAGAGGGGGTTCTATTGATCGCATATTGGAGTTGAGGGAGGCATTTTGGATTTTTACACTAGGCACCCGGATTCCTGGTGGCCTCAACTCCAAATACGATATTATGAACCTATGGTGAATACTCCTGTTTCTGTCCCCTCCACAGTTATACATTTTGTATTTTGAATTTTAATCATATTTTCTCTTACTCGAATACACATCCCATTACATTTATTTATTTCCATTTTCATACATATTTTTTTGTCTCATCCATGTATACATGGTTTTTGTGCCATACATATACTTTTCATATTTTTTGCAATCTAAGTATTTAGTTTTTTCATATTCCAGTGCTCTGACATTTGGTCATTTAATTATGTCCCCTTCTCCATGTTATCAGGGCCCCTATCTTTAAATTGTTAAATTGTTTATAAGATATACTCTGACATTCTTATTTCTTTCCCCAGTGTCCATTTAAGAGTATATAATACGAAGCAATTTTTTGTGTATCTTCTATACATGCTCCACATTGCATATATGTCTATGTTTTTGTTCTCTTTGCTGTTTCACTTGTTTTCATTTCACTAGTGTAAGCATAGGTCCCTAGCGGGTCCATTTAGCAACAGCACTTTGTCTTAGTAGGGAGGTTGTATAGTTAATGTTTCTTTATTAGGTATACTATTCAGGCAACAGGTGTGTTAAATTCTTTTAACCAATTAGATTTTAGGTAAGTGTATATAAGGGGTGTGACACATAGCACTACAGGCTATGACTACGGCAACAAGCCGAAACGCGTAAGCCATTCAGTGCCACACCTGATTGCTCTCTTGTTGTTTGTGTGCCATCGATATTTTAACTTATTCTCAATAAAGACGTTTTTAATAGACTCTCCAGGATCTCCGTTTCTCTCATTTTGCTGTTCTGGCCAGTCTTCCTGGATTTTTTTCGCTGTGGGGAGGTGTGTGCAGTATCCCTTCAGTCATTGGTGGAGTACATGACTAGATTCATGCAGCCGTGCTGCTCTGGGTGAGTGACGGAACCAAGCAGCCAATAGGAGTCAGCGCATGCCGAGAGGCGGGCAGAAGCAACGCTGAGGATTTCGAACTAACCTACAAGGACGCCAAGCGAGCAGAACCGGTGGACAGACGAGCACTTGGAGAAGGTAAAAAGATTATCCGTGCATCACAGAGCCTTTTAAGTTCCGGTTATAAGGTAGCTCGTTTGGGCAGCAGTGGGGACATTTTGAACTATGATCTGAAGTTTTTGCTATATACCTGTGTCAGTTAAGTCACACCCTACAGGGAGTGCAGAATTATTAGGCAAGTTGTATTTTTGAGGATTAATTTTATTATTGAACAACAACCATGTTCTCAATGAACCCAAAAAACTCATTAATATCAAAGCTGAATAGTTTTGGAAATAGTTTTTAGTTTGTTTTTAGTTATAGCTATTTTAGGGGGATATCTGTGTGTGCAGGTGACTATTACTGTGCATAATTATTAGGCAACTTAACAAAAAACAAATATATACTCATTTCAATTATTTATTTTTACCAGTGAAACCAATATAACATCTCAACATTCACAAATATACATTTCTGACATTCAAAAACAAAACAAAAACAAATCAGTGACCAATATAGCCACCTTTCTTTGCAAGGACATTCAAAAGCCTGCCATCCATGGATTCTGTCAGTGTTTTGATCTGTTCACCATCAATATTGCGTGCAGCAGCAACCACAGCCTCCCAGACACTGTTCAGAGAGGTGTACTGTTTTCCCTCCTTGTAAATCTCACATTTGATGATGGACCACAGGTTCTCAATGGGGTTCAGATCAGGTGAACAAGGAGGCCATGTCATTAGATTTTTTTCTTTTATACCCTTTCTTGCCAGCCACGCTGTGGAGTACTTGGATGCGTGTGATGGAGCATTGTCCTGCATGAAAATCATGTTTTTCTTGAAGGATGCAGACTTCTTCCTGTACCACTGCTTGAAGAAGGTGTCTTCCAGAAACTGGCAGTAGGACTGGGAGTTGAGCTTGACTCCATCCTCAACACGAAAAGGCCCCACAAGCTCATCTTTGATGATACCAGCCCAAACCAGTACTCCACCTCCACCTTGCTGGCGTCTGAGTCGGACTGGAGCTCTCTGCCCTTTACCAATCCAGCCACGGGCCCATCCATCTGGCCCATCAAGACTCACTCTCATTTCATCAGTCCATAAAACCTTAGAAAAATCAGTCTTGATATATTTCTTGGCCCAGCCTTGACGTTTCAGCTTGTGTGTCTTGTTCAGTGGTGGTCGTCTTTCAGCCTTTCTTACCTTGGCCATGTCTCTGAGTATTGCACACCTTATGCTTTTGGGCACTCCAGTGATGTTGCAGCTCTGAAATATGGCCAAACTGGTGGCAAGTGGCATCTTGGCAGCTGCACGCTTGACTTTTCTCAGTTCATGGGCAGTTATTTTGCGCCTTGGTTTTTCCACACGCTTCTTGCGACCCTGTTGACTATTTTGAATGAAACGCTTGATTGTTCGATGATCACGCTTCAGAAGCTTTGCAATTTTAAGAGTGCTGCATCCCTCTGCAAGATATCTCACTATTTTTTACTTTTCTGAGCCTGTCAAGTCCTTCTTTTGACCCATTTTGCCAAAGGAAAGGAAGTTGCCTAATAATTATGCACACCTGATATAGGGTGTTGATGTCATTAGACCACACCCCTTCTCATTATAGAGATGCACATCACCTAATATGCTTAATTGGTAGTAGGCTTTCGAGCCTATACAGCTTGGAGTAAGACAACATGCATAAAGAGGATGATGTGGTCAAAATACTAATTTGCCTAATAATTCTGCACTCCCTGTATATCTAGCAGATGAGCACTTGTTGGACTTTTGATAATTTAGCCAATGTACTGTCGGGACATTAGTAGTTACTAACTACACATTGCTACGTTACTGAGTTTCTCTTTTGTATATATATAAAACACACAGAGAAAACCCAGCACTCAGCTAAGATTTAAAAGCAAGAATGGAAAGGTTAGTTACCACATCTGGCCAAATGGGACAAGCTCAGGTACCTCGTCAAGGTCCTTTCCAATACCTGGGACCCTAAAACAGCCACACAATGCAAGCTTCAAATCCAAACAATCTGGAAACAAGGGAATGGTGCACAGGAATATGTAATCACCCTAGACATATACAAAACATGGAAGGGAACTGCACTCTCATACTGGACCGGGTACACATCCCATGACCCTGCAACATGCTCAGCCCTGGGTGCCACTGGCACTCACAGGAAGCTGTGCTGCTCCCAGAGTCACAGGCAGTTAACCCCAGACCTGACTGGGGTTAACTGCCTGTGTACCTGGTCCAGTATGAGAGTGCAGTTCCCTTCCATGTTTTATATATATATATATATATATATATATATATATAATAATATAAATATATAGAACATATTCTTCTATGTGAAGAACAGTGGAATATGAAATAATAATTCATGTCAAGTTAGCGCACTTGAAAAATATGATTGGGTTTGCACGCGACTTGTTGGGTGACTTTTTTACCCCACTTTTCGCACACCATTGAAGTCTATGGGAGACTATGTTAATGCGGTTGTGATGTTCTAACTTTGGATTTTTGCGTGCGTTGGGTTAGCGTGAAACCAAAACCTTTTTACTTTAACTCTTTGAGTGCTAAGCACTTTCCCACCTGGGTGCTAATATTTTCTAAGGTTTTTTTTTTTATTTTTATTTTTGGAATTTTTTTTTTTTTAACTTTCCAACAGTGGGTCTTGGGGGTCTGTAGCTGCTTAGATGCCTGAGATACAGGCTTTTAAGCAGCATGCCCCTTCGTCCTATACTTAACATTGTTAAGTATAAATAAAGTTGCGCAGTGATGTCATTGCGCGTGACGTCACCTCACATCATGGGAAGCCCCGGCGATGCCTGTCAATCTACAGGCATGATCGCCGGGGTAGGAGAAGTAAGGAGCCCCCAGATCTCCCTCAAGGTGGGAGAGTGCTCATGAAGGCTCTGAGCCGTCATTAGCACCAGAGTGAGAAACTCTGTGACGGCTCAGAACCGTCATTAGCACTCAAAGGGTTAAACTTTAATATGCATGGTACCAGATGCGTGCAAAAAGCTGAAGTCAAGCTCAGTTAGTGTGCAAGCAGGATTGATAAAAATCGTTACGCTTGTAATCTAGCTCTTGGACTTTTATTTTTTTTTAATTTTTATTGTAATAGTAAATTATATATGTTCATGCAATCTTTGACTTTTAGCATTTTTTCACAGTCCCTAATACCCTGTTGATTGTAAAAATAAATTTCTGTACACTTATTTGTGATTGGCTCTGCTATGTGAAAAATATTGGAATGTGAAATAATAATATTTCATATTTGGTTAGCAAACTTGATTAAACTCGATTGGGTTTACGTGCGAGTAGGGTGTTAGGTTTCTGTTCCACTTTTCACTCTCCATTGAAGTCTATGTGGGAGTAACTTAATACAATTGCGATATTGTAAGTTCCGCTTTATGCGTGCATTGTGTTAGCACTCAAGCAAAGACTTTTTACTTTAAACTTTTAGTACGTGCAGTATCTGATGCAAGCAAAAAAATATTTCATGGAGAGATAGGTTGCGAGAGTAATCGATAATTATCATAATTACATCACAATATTTAAAGTATGTAATGTGAATAAATGATCTATCATAGTTTTCATGAAATTATGATAGCTTGACATATGATAATCAGACGTTATATTAAACAAATTAGACTTAGGCCTAGATTTGGAGTTTGGCGTTAGCCGTGAAAACCAGCGTTAGAGGCTCCTAACGCTGGTTTTAGTCTAACTCCGGTATTTGGAGTCACTCAAAATAGGGTCTAACGCTCACTTTTCAGCCGCGACTTTTCCATACCGCAGATCCCCTTACGTCAATTGCGTATCCTATCTTTTCAATGGGATCTTTCTAACTCCGGTGTTTAGAGTCGTGGCTGAAGTGAGCGTTAGACATCTAACGACAAAACTCCAGCCGCAGGAAAAAAGTCAGTAGTTAAGAGCTTTCTGGGCTAACGCCGGTTCATAAAGCTCTTAACTACTGTACTCTAAAGTACACTAACACCCATAAACTACCTATGTACCCCTAAACTGAGGCCCCCCCACATCGCCGCCACTCGATTAAATTTTTTTAACCCCTAATCTGCCGACCGCCACCTACGTTATACTTATGTACCCCTAATCTGCTGCCCCTAACACCGCCGACCCCTGTATTATATTTATTAACCCCTAATCTGCCCCCCACAACGTCGCCTCCAGCTACCTACAATAATTAACCCCTAATCTGCCGACCGCAAAGCGCCGCCACCTACATTATAGCTATGTACCCCTAATCTGCTGCCCCTAACACCGCCGACCCCTATATTATATTTATTAACCCCTAATCTGCCCCCCACAACGTCGCCTCCACCTGCCTACACTTATTAACCCCTAATCTGCCGAGCGGACCGCACCGCTACTATTATAAAGTTATTAACCCCTAATCCGCCTCACTAACCCTATAATAAATAGTATTAACCCCTAATCTGCCCTCCCTAACATCGCCAACACTAAATAAAATTATTAACCCCTAATCTGCCGACCGGAGCTCACGCTATTCTAATAAATGTATTAACCCCTAAAGCTAAGTCTAACCCTAACACTAACACCCCCCTAAATTAAATATAATTTTAATCTAACGAAATTAATTAACTCTTATTAAATAAATTATTCCTATTTAAAGCTAATACTTACCTGTAAAATAAACCCTAATATAGCTACAATATAACGAATAATTACATTGTAGCTATTTTAGGATTAATATTTATTTTACAGGCAACTTTGTATTATTTTAACCAGGTACAATAGCATTTAATAGTTAAGAACTATTTAATAGCTAAAATAGTTAAAATAATTACAAATTTACCTGTAAAATAAATCCTAACCTAAGTTACAATTAAACCTACCACTACACTATCAATAAATTAATTAAATAAAATACCTATAATTATCTACAATTAAACCTACCACTACACTATCAATAAATTAATTAAATAAAATACCTACAATTATCTACAATTAAACCTAACACTACACTATCAATAAATAAATTAAATACAATACCTACAAATAACTACAATGAAATAAACTATCTAAAGTACAAAAAATAAAAAAGAACTAAGTTACAAAAAATAAAAAATATTTACAAACATAAGAAAAATATTACAACAATTTTAAACTAATTACACCTACTCTAAGCCCCCTAATAAAATAACAAAGACCCCCAAAATAACAAAATGCCCTACCCTATTCTAAATTACTACATTTCAAAGCTCTTTTACCTTACCAGCCCTGAAACAGGGCCCTTTGCGGGGCATGCCCCAAGAAATTCAGCTCTTTTGCCTGTAAAAAAAAACATACAATACCCCCCCCCAACATTACAACCCACCACCCACATACCCCTAATCTAACCCAAACCCCCCTTAAATAAACCTAACACTAAGCCCCTGAAGATCTTCCTACCTTGTCTTCACCCTACCAGGTTCACCGATCCGTCCTGAAGAGCTCCTCCGATGTCCTGATCCAAGCCCAAGCGGGGGGCTGAAGAGTCCATGATCCGGCTGAAGTCTTCATCCAAGCGGGAGCTGAAGAGGTCCATGATCCGGATGAAGTCTTCTATCAACGGCATCTTCAATCTTCTTTCTTCTGGATCCATCTTGCAGACCTCCGACGGGAACATCCTCTTCTCCGACGCCTACTAGCCAATGACGGTTCCTTTAAGGGACGTCATCCAAGATGGCGTCCCTCGAATTCCGATTGGCTGATAGGATTCTATCAGCCAATCGGAATTAAGGTAGGAATATTCTGATTGGCTGATGGAATCAGCCAATCAGAATCAAGTTCAATCCGATTGGCTGATCGATCAGCCAATCAGATTGAGCTTGCATTCTATTGGCTGTTCCGATCAGCCAATAGAATGCGAGCTCAATCTGATTGGCTGATTGGATCAGCCAATCGGATTGAACTTGATTCTGATTGGCTGATTCCATCAGCCAATCAGAATATTCCTACCTTAATTCGATTGGCTGATAGAATCCTATCAGCCAATCGGAATTCAGGGACGCCATCTTGGATGACGTCCCTTAAAGGAACCGTCATTCGGCTAGTAGGTGTCGGGAGAAGAGGATGTTCCGCGTCGGAGGTCTGCAAGATGGATCCGGAAGAAAGAAGATTGAAGATGCCGTTGATAGAAGACTTCATCCGGATCATGGACCTCTTCAGCTCCCGCTTGGATGAAGACTTCATCCGGATCATGGACCTCTTCAGCTCCCGCTTGGATGAAGACTTCAGCCGGATCATGGACCTCTTCAGCCCCCCGCTTGGGCTTGGATCAGGACATCGGAGGAGCTCTTCAGGACGGATCGGTGAACCTGGTAGGGTGAAGAACAAGGTAGGAAGATCTTCAGGGGCTTAGTGTTAGGTTTATTTAAGGGGGGTTTGGGTTAGATTAGGGGTATGTGGGTGGTGGGTTGTAATGTTGGGGGGGTATTGTATGTTTTTTTTTACAGGCAAAAGAGCTGAATTTCTTGGGGCATGCCCCGCAAAGGGCCCTTTTCAGGGCTGGTAAGGTAAAAGAGCTTTGAAATGTAGTAATTTAGAATAGGGTAGGGCATTTTTTATTTTGGGGGTCTTTGTTATTTTATTAGGGGGCTTAGAGTAGGTGTAATTAGTTTAAAATTGTTGTAATATTTTTCTTATGTTTGTAAATATTTTTTTATTTTTTGTAACTTAGTTCTTTTTTATTTTTTGTACTTTAGATAGTTTATTTCATTGTAGTTATTTGTAGGTATTGTATTTAATTAATTTATTGATAGTGTAGTGTTAGGTTTAATTGTAATTTAGGTTAGGATTTATTTTACAGGTAAATTTGTAATTATTTTAACTATTTTAGCTATTAAATAGTTCTTAACTATTAAAGCTATTGTACCTGGTTAAAATAATTACAAAGTTGCCTGTAAAATAAATATTAATCCTAAAATAGCTACAATGTAATTATTCGTTATATTGTAGCTATATTAGGGTTTATTTTACAGGTAAGTATTTAGCTTTAAATAGGAATAATTTATTTAATAAGAGATAATTAATTTCGTTAGATTAAAATTATATTTAAGTTAGGGGGATGTTAGTGTTAGGGTTAGACTTAGCTTTAGGGGTTAATATATTATTATAGTAGCGGTGAGCTCCGGTCGGCAGATTAGGGGTTAATGTTTGAAGTTAGGTGTCGGCGATGTTAGGGAGGGCAGATTAGGGGTTAATACTATTTATTATAGGGTTAGTGATGCGGATTAGGGGTTAATAACTTTATTATAGTAGCGCTCAGGTCCGCTCGGCAGATTAGGGGTTAATAAGTGTAGGCAGGTGGAGGCGACATTGAGGGGGCAGATTAGGGTTAATAAATATAATATAGGGGTCGGCGGTGTTAGGGGCAGCAGATTAGGGGTACATAAGGATAATGTAAGTAGCGGCGGTTTAGGAGCGGCAGATTAGGGGTTAAAAATAATACGCAGGGGTCAGCGATAGCGGGGACGGCAGATTAGGGGTTAATAAGTGTAAGGCTAGGGGTGTTTAGACTCGGGTACATGTTAGGGTGTTAGGTGCAGACGTAGGAAGTTTTTCCCCATAGCAAACAATGGGGCTGCGTTAGGAGCTGAACGCAGCTTTTTTGCAGGTGTTAGGTTTTTTTTCAGCTCAAACAGCCCCATTGTTTCCTATGGGGGAATCGTGCATGAGCACGTTTTTGAGGCTGGCCGCTTGCGTAAGCAACTCTGGTATCGAGAGTTGAAGCTGCGTTAAAAATGCTCTACGCTCCTTTTTTGGAGCCTAACGCAGCCTTTTTGTGGACTCTCAATAACAGAGTTATTTTTATGGTGCGGCCAGAAAAAAGCCGACGTTAGCTACGCGGGTCTTTACCGACAAAACTCTAAATCTAGGCCTTAGTTTGTGGTGGAATTTAGTTGTTAAGAGTCTTGCAGAACATGCTTCCATTTGTAATAGTAATTCACAGTGCATAACCAATAAGTGCAGAAAATGCATTATATATACATTAAATGCAATCTAATTTTAAAATATGATGTCACTGTTTCTGAAATGTTTCCAAAAACCTATAATGCATTTCTAAGAGGAAAATGTATATGCTTTGAATTTTTGTATTTAAATTTTCCATGAACTTGTCATCTTTAAAGTAAGCATATTAATTATGTTATTGTCAATCTATTCAAGAATTTACCA